>NC_136267.1:44126755-44406755 GCF_964187855.1 Myxine glutinosa
CTCTCTCTCTCTCTGTGTTCTATGCATGGCCACATCTTTTAAGTTGTAATCTCCAAACTCAGGGTACAAAAACAACTTTGTGTGGGAGGTAACATAGACTATGTGGCAGCGGCCTCTCTTCGAGGTTTGAGGGGTATGCGGGGTTCGGGGGGGGGGGGGGGGGTTATCTTTGTATATGTGTACCTGGTGGCGGTAGCAGAGAGTATTACTATTCCCTTTTTTACCTGGGCAACGCTGAGGTTAAAGGTTAAAGCACTCTTCACACGGGTAAATTTATTTTGGTAATTAGGATGACTAATTGGTCCGTCAACTAAGCGATCGGTAGGCTCCGCTAGTCTTGGATATTTCCAAAAATAGTTAATGATCTAAGTCGTGGTAAAAGAGAACACATTTTTCTGTGGTTTGAATTTTTTTTTTTCTTCAATGCCAGTTTCCTCTTGGCCTAGTTTAACTCGAAACACACAGACCATAAAGCAGTTGTATATTGTGGCTGACTGATTTGTTCAGATGTATTTTGTTAAGTCCACATATGTTTGGCAAGTTGCAGCTGAGACAGCAATGAAAAGATTAAAAACAGCACATTTGGCTGGTATCAGACTAAAATGTTAGCAGTTTACCCCTGTTGTTTTTTGGGGTTTGTTTGTTTGTTTTTTTCAACAGGTATCTGATATTGTTGTCAGAATATCACGTCGTTTGTTGTATTTTTAATCACAGTTAACCGCTTTGTAACCACTGATTTGGAGAGCTTTTGAAAATTTCAAGTTTTGGAGAGAGAACTTGACAATGCCATATTGGGACCCACCTAGTGCAATCAGCAATCAGTCGGTGATTCATTGTATGCTGCTTCTTTTGTTTTTCAATGGAATTTTCGACAATGCCTTTTCTTGTTTTGTTAAACATGTTCCATAGCATCAGGAGTTTCAAGGGTGTTACCTTTGACAGCCTAAATAGCCTTTTATGGATACATGCCCTTTGGGGCATTGCAGTAAACGAGAAGAGACTTGAGATTTGAGAACTTCTCGTGGCATGCTTGAATATAATGACAAATGATTGCACGAAGTCTCAAATTGTTAGATTAGAAGCACAGTGCTACAATTGCAATGGCTAAATTGTGAATAAAATACTTGTGTGAAGTTTGGGGAGAGTATTGGGGTTGGAGGTCTGAGGGTTGTCGTATGGGGTCGAGGGTACATTGTGCCAAATGCATATTTGTTTGGCATTTCCTTTTAAAGAAGTATTACCTCTGCCACCAAAGGTGGATGGAGGTTATGTTTTCAAGCCTGTCTGTTTGTTTGTGAACAGGATATCTCACTCTCAATAAGTTGTGGACAGATTTTGATTAAGTTTGGTGGAGAAGGTTGGGTGTTTGACATAGACAAAATGATTAGATTTTGGTGAAGACTGAGATCCGAATCTGGATCCAAGAAGTTTTAAGTGATTCTTCACCATTAGGTGATAGGGCTAAAAGTGATATATAGCACAATATCTCAAAAAGTTATGGACCAATTCGGACGAAACTTGGTGGACAAGGATGTGCGTGTGACAAGGACGAATAGATTAGATTTTGTTTGAATTTCCAAATACGGATCCTGATCCCAGCATTTTTTTAAATATCTCATGTGATTCTTCACCATTGAATAATAGGGCCAAAACGATATATTGTATAGCATGATATTTAAAAAAAGTTATGGACGACTTATGCCAAAACTAAGTGCATGAGTTGGTTAGGCGACAAAAACAAGCCGATTAAATTTTGGTTCGGGTCCGGATCCAGATCCGGCCTATCAGTGGATACAAAACGTAAACTTTTCAGCCTGGCGGAGGTATGCGCTCTACCGAGTGTCATTCTAGTTATTTCTATATTGAAAGTGAGTTTTGTCTGCAAACGGCCTACCAAGCTTTGTTGCCAAGAAATAGTTTGTCCCAAGCTTTATAAATCCTTCACAAAAAGTGACTTCTGTGCAAGTTTAAGTCTGCAGGGAACATGAAGCAAAGGATACCCGAGTTTTCTTTAACATGATCATGATTTTTATGGAGATATTTCCACTGAGAGTAAAATAATCACATTGTGGAAAAGCAATGATGTGAGTGATGCAGGAATTGGAATGAGATCCCTTTACCTTAAAAATAATCATGTTATGCTGGTCGCCCTTTTTCCTCAAGTTTGAACACATTTGCTTGAACAATAATTATACTGTTTGCAATAAAATATCTAGACGTCACTCGAGGCACATGTTTTGATGTCGATTCAGGTTGTTATTTGTTGTAGAGCATACAGTGCCCTTCATAAGTATTGGAACAGTGAAGTAAAATTTGTTATTATTGCTATATTCTCAAGGATTTTGGATTTGAGATCAAACATATGAATATAAGGCAAGAGTACAGAAGGCTTTTATTTCTTGATATTTATATCCATACATGTTTTACCATTGCAGAACAATCACACTTTTTATGATGTTCGCTCCCCCATTTTAAGTAAGCATAAGTTTTGGAACAGATTGACTCTTGGTATCTTCTTTCGAGATGCTTTGCCAAGCATTTACTGCACACATTTTCAGTTGTTTGTTTTGGGGGAGCTTATGACTTTCTCTTCTCTTCAGCAAGTGACATACATGTTCCATTAGATTTAAATCAGGAGATTGACTAGGCCAGTGTAAAACCTTCCACTCCCCCCCCCCCCCCCCCCCCCTGATGAACTCATTGGTTGCGTTGGCAGTGTGTTTGGGTCATTGTCTTGCCCAATGAGTTTGGAGGCATTTTATTGTACATCAGCAGACAAAATGTTTCTGTACACTTTGAATTTTATTCTGCTGCTGCCATCATTAGTTACATCATCAATAAAGATGAGTGAGTCAGGTCCAGAGGCAGCTTTGCAATCCCAAGCCATGACACTACCTCCATCATTCTTCAGAGATAAGGTAGTTTGCTTTGGATCATATGCAGTTCCTTCCTTTCTCCACACTTTTGCCTTTCCATTGCTTTGGTAAAGCTTTATCTTGGTCTCATCTGCCTATAAAACTTTGTTCCAGAACTATGTGAGTGATGCAGGACTTCTTGGCAAATTATAATTTGGCCTTTCTATTTTGGTGATGTTGAGAGGTTTTCATCTTGTGGTGTAGTCTTAGCAATTCTGCTGTCAAAGTCTTCTGTGAATAATGGATTGTGATACTTTCACCCCTGCACTCTGGTGGTTGTTGGTGATGTCACTGACAGTTGTTTTATGGTTCTGATGATTTTTCTGTCATCAACTGCGGTTGTTTTTCTCTGCCGACCTGGCCATTGTCTATTGCTAAGTACACTGTTGGTTTCTTTCTTTTTCAAAATATTCCAAATTGTTGTATTTTCTGTGCCCAATGTTTGTGCTACATATGGTTCTAATTGAATTTTTCTGTTCTTTCAACTTCAAAATTACTTGCTCTTCTTTTGTAGAAAGTTCTCTAGTCTTCATGTTGGTTTATGTCTACTGACTCCAAAGGCAAAAGCAAAAGGTTAAACAAGACTAGACATTCACAACTCTTTCATGTGTGAACAATCAATGCAACAAGAAACACCTGCCAGTCATTTGTTCCAATACTATGCTTACCTAAAATTGGGGGACTGAACATAAAAAGTGATATTGTTCCACAATGGTAAAACATATATACATAGAAATACCAATAAGTGATAGCTGACCTTCTGTACTCTTGCCTCGCTTTCATCTTTTGATGTCAAATACAAATTTATTGAGTATATAGAAATAATTAAAAAATTTGACTTCACTGTTCCAATACTTGTGGGGAGCAGTGTATGTAAAAAAATAAAATAAAATAAAGAGGGTAATATAACAGTTTGTACAGTCACGTGAAAAAGTAAGTACACCCCATGTAAAGTTTTGACTTTTTCAACATATTTCAACATACAGCTATTTGATCTTCATTTCAACAATATTGATAGATAAAGGTGATATAATATAACAAATATCATGAAACATTTACATTTTGTAGTCCATTGTATAATTTAAATAAACATAAATGCAAATTTCGCATGTGGAAAAAGTAAGTACACCCTTGGCTCTAATAGGTGGTATTGCTCCCTTTGGCAGAAACAACCTCAAGTAGGCATTTCTTATAACTGTCTACCAGTCTCTGACATCGATTGGGAGAAATTTTTGCCCACTCCTCCACGCAGAATTCTTTCAGCTGTGCGATGTTTGAGGGGTTTCTTGCATGCACAGCTCGTTTCAAATCCCCCCACAACATCTCGATGGAATTTAGATCCGGGCTTTGACCTGGCCATTCCAGAACCCTCCATTTCTTTCTTTTCAGCCATTCCTTGGTGGATTTACTGGTATGTTTAGGGTCATTGTCATGTTGCAAGGTCCACCTTCGGTTGAGCTTCAACTTTCCGACAGATGGCCTCACATTATCCTCAAGCACCCTCTGGTACAATGAAGAATTCGTAGTGGATTCTATGATGGTGAGCTGCCCAGGCCCTGATGCAGCAAAGCTGCCCCAAACCATAATATTTCCACCACCATGCTTTACAGTTGGTATCAGGTTCTTGTGGTCAAATGCTGTCTTTGTTTTTCACCAAACATGTCTTCTGGTACTATGGCCAAATAGCTCTGCCTTTGACTCATCTGTCCAGAGCACATTGTTCCAGAAGTGCTGGTCTTTGCCGAGGTGTTCATTGTCTTGCCCTGATGTTCTTTCTGGACAGCAAAGGTTTCCTCCTGGCACACCTCCCATGTAGATCAAATTTGTGCAGCCTTTTTCTAATGGTAGACTCATGCCATGCACTTTGACATCAACAGTGGCAAGAGCTACCTGTAGGTCCCGTGATGACATTCTGGGGTTCTTAGAGACTTCTTTCAGCATTTTCCGGTCTGCTCTCGGGCTGAACTTGCTGGGGCGGCCTGGCCTGAACAAGTTGGCAGTTGTTTGAAATCTTCTCCACTTGTAGATGATCTTCCAGACAGTCGAATGATTGATTTCAAATTGTTTGGAGATCTTTTTAAATCCCTTCCCAGACTCATAGGCATCTATAACCTTCTTTCTGAAGGCCTCAGAGAGCTCTTTTGATCTAGGCATGGTGACGCCGCACACTTCAACAACAAAGAGAAAACCAAACTAAATGTCAGGTTTAAATAAGACAGGTTCCTCCAAGATCCTCTCTAACGATGTTCTAATCATTTGCACTTGAGCTGGTGCACCTGATTCTAATTTTAGGTATTTGAAGTAGTGATAAATGTAGGGGTGTACTTACTTTTTCCACATGCAAAATTTGCATTTATGTTTATTTAAATTATACAATGGACTACAAAATGTAAATGTTTCATGATGTTTGTTGTATTATATCACCTTGGTCTATCAATATTGTTGAAATGAAGATCAAATAGCTGTATGTTGAAATATGTTGAAAAAGTCAAAACTTTACATGGGGTGTACTTACCTTTTCACGTGACTGTATGCCGGCTCATACGAATTATGGTGCCGACAGACTTCATCGCATTTTTGGAGCATTTTATGTGCAATTATTGGCAGTGTTAATACTCGTATATCACTGCACTGACATGCAATACAAACATACTATGCCATCCTTGTTACTTTCTCATATCATAAAACTCGTTATTACTTTACAGTGAAGAAGACACATCTGCAAGTATATTTAAAATGAGATGTTGTTGCTTCTTGTTCTTTCAAATTGGCCATCATTTCCTCTGCAATATTTATCTTGCTAACGGCGAAGCCATTGTTGTAGCTTCAGCTGTGGGGTGCTCATTTTGGGAGGTGAGTAAGGTTTCGAGAGTTTTATCAAATGGTTTGGATACGTGAGGGCGTGCTTGACCCAGGCTGACCTTGCAGCTGGCTGCATGACATCAGTGCTGAACATCAGGGAGCACATTTTCCACACAGAGCAAGAGGAAATGGTTTGAGCTGAGAAGGTGCTGAATATGATCCAGCTAGAAGGATTGGCCCATGGCTCTCCCTTAGCTGAATGTCAGCAAAACAATTCAGTCGAGTATGGACTTCCATAAGCAGAAACGCAGCTTTGCAGCTGCACAAAGTATCGGCACTCTTACAAACGCTTCATTCAAACAAATTTTAAAACGGAAGCCGAGGAAGAAGCAACTCAACCATCACTCTTTTATTCATGACTATATTGTATAATTGTTGACGTAAAAAAACTACTTCTGTTATGAATTATTCAAGACATCTTTTTCATGAACTGTATTCAAATTGGAGGTACAATTGATTATTTTAAACATTATACTTGGAAAATATACTTGTCAATCATTTGGTGATGTCAAAGCCCATTGGATTTTTTTTGTTGTTGAACCATTTTGTCATTCCACAGCCAACCATCATCATCATGTACTATGGTTTATACTGATTGTAGATGCTGGCAAAGTAGTTTCTTCATTTGGGTGGCAATCCTGGACTGGTTGCCACTCAAACACAAAATGCTCGACCAAGTGTGCAGAAATTGGGAATTTGACCAGGGTGCCAGCGATAGCGCATCGTCTCTTTACATAGGACACCATGAGATCTAAAATGTCCACCAGCTAACACTGGCAGACAAGACGCCCAGCTTAATGTCCTTCTGAGGGACGGCATATATGCTGATGCCTCATCCTGCCTGCGAAACACCATGGTGGCAGTTTGTAGCTGGGCCGAGGTCTGAACCCAGGCTAGACACCTAAGAGGCGAGTGTGCATACCTCTAGTGTCTAGTCTATCCTGCCAGCCCACTGCAATAGATGAAGCAATCATTATTGCTTCTTATAATTACTGTGATCATGCTGTAATGTAAACATCATGACATACTAAACGATGTCAAAAAACAGATCAACTACTTTCTGTGATGGTGCAAAAGGTGTAATTTTAAAATAATTAGATATTTTTCTATCCAAGGTTGGGATTCAATGTGCGTACCAGTGCTCTTTTCAACTACTAATACTTACATAAATAACTGACTGCGATGCTAGCCCACGATCCTTACCACAAGGCCACCAACATACCAATTGATTATCGTGTCAATTGATATGGTAGTGCACTTATTCTTCTCCTCCTCTTCCCTTTATAAGGGGTGATGTCCAATGACTCCAAGCTCCTGCCCTGCCTTGACTACGATACTTCTCCACTCCCCTCTGTCCTCCTCTCCACCCTCCAACCACCCCACCTTACTGATATCCCCCTTCACATATATGATGTACACATGCCACTGAAATGAAAAGGTCTGCAATTCAAAAAATATGTTTGACATCTAAAATATTGGCTCATACAAGAGCGAAGTGAGAGGCTTTTTTTCTTCTTCACAGGAGAGGCTCCTTGAAGGGCATAATTGACAGTGGGACAAACATCAAAGGAATGAACAAACAAGAAAAGAGTATCGGCAGGATGGAAGGAAACTGAAACTAACAAGTAAAATGGTTGTTAGGAAAGGTCAATGGGAATAATAAAGATCATGGTTCAGAATTGGGGAAGACAAGAGATGGTGGTGCTCTGCTTGCTTGAAGTCCTGGAGGGAAGAGTGAAATGGATGATAGTGGCAAAATGCTGACAGTGGGGCAGGCAGTGAGGCCACATTTGGACACAAGCAAGATCATTTTAAAAAGCAGGTAAAGAGCCTAGAGCTAGTTGGGGAGGAAGCACAGGAACCTGCAAGGAAATGAGTGGGGCAGGGTTGGTTGAATGGGTGTAGAAAAGATTGTAGGTAGAGACGGCGTGACTTGAGATGGTGATGCACCAATTGCTTGAAGCCCCAGAAGAGTCCGATTTAACTGTTAAACTCCCATTTCCTGGTTCAACTCACATTGTCTGGTTAAACCCCCATTCTGGAAGACAATTTCGTAAACCAAAGAGTGCTGGTGCATGGAATGCCTGGAGTTTGTGACTTTAACGAGGAGAGGGTAACCTGAAGAATTCTTGCATCCTGGGGGAGTTGTGGAAGTTTGGAGGCTTAAGAGAGCAGAGGGAGCAATAACAGAGGAGAGGCGGTTAAAAAAAAAATTGATGCCACCGACCTGTCTGCAATGTGAGATAAACAGGCCTTGCGCTTTGGCCTCATTGCAGGAGATGCCAATAAACTAATGCGGAATCTCAAAGGGCTATAGGTTTCACAGAATCCAGGAGAGAGATATCTGATGCTGGCACCTTAGCCCAATGGGGAGAGTAATACTCCATTGAGCTATTGATAAAGGCCTTGTATACTGTGAATAGTTGTGATTCTTTTTCAAGGAATTACTGCAGGATCGATGATCAAACTGTGACTGTCTTTGGAGACCCACGTAGTTACATGGTCATCGCTGGAAAGATCATAGTTGATGGTGAGGCCCACGAGTTCAAGAGACGAAACCCTTCCAGGCACTGACCATGGAAATTTATATGTGGCCATTGGTTAGGTCATAGAGAGTTGAGCCTTGAGATCTGTAAGATGATACTTTCTTGTTTGCCTAAGGATGGATGCACTTGTTGCGACATTCACCGAGTGACATAGAGTTGGCCAAAGTTGAGTTCATCTTGCATTTTGAGAAAGGAAGTTGCTTGACCACATATGCCTTACCACAGGATTCGGTGCACCGGGGCCAAAAAGATCAAAGGGATAGCCGCTGATGGGAAGGGATAAAGCAGTATATGAGAGAGAGAGTTTACTTTTATGAAAATATTCCCAGGTGGAATCCATATCAGATGCTGTGGCGATGGCAGCCCAATTCTTTGGTGAGAGTGCAGATTGCAGTCCCTGCCAGTTGACTTGTGCAAACAGCCATGTTCTGCAGCACTGAGGTTGTTCCCTATCCCCACAATAGCCTGAGAGATGTGTGCTTTGACAAGAACATGCTCAGAGGAGCCAACAGGGGCAGAAGTGAAACAAGAAAGGTTGGATGGAAAGTTCGTCATTAATATGTCCAAGAGGGAGGATGTACCATGTGCAACCCTGATTCTTGATTATGTTTGTGGCTTTTTGCTATATTAGGTTGTCCTATTTTATTCATTTATACTCTTAGCTTGTCATTGCCTACAATTTCCAATGATTGTGCTGCTTCATATTTACTGTGGCAACAAGATAAACAAGTCTGTTTTCGCTATGACTACAAAGACGAACTAGAACACAGACGGTATAAAAATTGGACACAGTCAGATGGATCGACTTCTGTACCGGTGAATAAACATACTTTATGTCATGCAAATTGACATGAACTTTGATGTACCTTACACATTTGGCCAGCAGACTTTTGTTGTTTTTCTAACATGTAGCAGCGAAAAATTGTTACAGCCTGAATTATTGGCAACAACTCATGCTTTTCACTTCATCATCATTCTGTAGAAGCCCAATGACTCTTCAAGCTTTACTTTATTCTTGAGATGGTGTTTCAGCACAGATATGCCAATTAGGGTGAAGTGGCACTTTGCCTGGACTGCTCGCTCATACCAACAACCAATTTTGTGCCACAGTACGAGCTATTTTTTTATTTACAGACTTAGCATTTAATATGGAATTTTTTTTTCTTCTTGACTTGGGTTTACTTTCTTAACTCAGTATATCAATCTGGTGAGTTTCTTTTACACTTTGGTGATTTATTTGTGAAAAGAACCATGTCACTGATTGTCTGTCGCAGCAAGAAGTCAACAACAGGATTATATCACAGGTGGCATGGCAAAATGTACGGACAGGTGCATTTGATGATTGGCTTCACAGTCGGGTATACAAGGGTTGTTGCGTTCTGTATTAGTGGAAAACAAATGCTGCATGTCTCCAAAAGTTATTGCCGCTTCCTCTGGAGATGGTCTGTCAACTCGACAATGCTGTTTGTCATGGAGTGGTGGCTTTACGAAATTACGGCATGAAACAGCGTGCTATTGCTCGGCAGTATGGCATCACTCAACGTCAGGTGTCAAAGATCCTGAAACGAAATGCTCAGAGGGGTGTCCCTACTCCAATACCGAGGCCAGGACATCCCCGCAGAACCACAAGGAGGGATGATCGCCAGCTGCACCGGTTAGTCTGCAATGGCCGTACCAAGTCAGCTAATTGGCTTAGGGCTGAGTGGCAGCAACTGACAAATGTGCCTGTATCCAGAAGGCTAGTCAACCAACGACTGGTTCAAGCAGGCTATCGTGCCAGGCATCCCCTGAGAAAGCCATGCCTGACCAGACAACTCAGCCAGCGCCGATTGCAGTGGGCCAGAGAGCACCGTCAATGGCAGCCAGGACACTGGAATCACGTGACCTTCAGTGACGAGTCTAGATTTCTGGTCTATCGTCAAGATGGCCGCGTCCGAATGCGCAGACAAATGCATGAAGCCCACAACGAAGATTGTATGGTGCCAAGAGTCCAAGCTGGAGGTGGTGGGGTGACCGTTTGGGCTGCTTTTCATGCAGGGGGCAAAACAGACCTGGTTGTTCTGAATGGAAACCTGAACCAGTTCAAGTACAGGGCCATTCTGGAAGAAACATTGCTTCCATTTGCTCGTGCAGCCTTTCGAGGAAACTTTGTCTTCCAAGATGACAATGCACGGCCTCATCGTGCTCGCATGATCCAACACTTTCTTGCTGACCGTGGTGTAGAGCATATGGACTGGCCTGCCATGTCCCTGGAGATGAATCTGATAGAGAACTTGTGGGCAGAATTAACGCGTCAAATCGACCACTTGGACCAGCAGCCGACCTCTGTGCGTGAATTGCAGCAGGCTATTGTCACTGCATGGCAAGCGATTCCTGTCCAAACCTTGGCAAATCTCGTGAACAGCATGCCTCAACGTGTACGTGCTCTCCTGAATGCTCGTGGGGGTTACACGAAGTACTGAACTGTAATTTTACTGTCCGTAATCCCAGTCGTAATTTAACTTTTGTTTTTGTTTAAAAAATTTTTGGCTAATGTGCAAAATAAAGAGATACTTCTGGAAAACGCACAGAAGTGTAACACAGTACTGTCCGTGAATTGAGTTCGATATCAGTTTACATCACTTTCAAGGATCAATTTATTTGCTTCGAAATGTCAAATGTGGTTTTTGTTTCTTTTAAAGGTCACATTAACAAAATCTAGAATAATTTCAACATAATTCCAATGAACTTTTGGTTCTAAGTCATCTTGAAAAGTAAGTTCACCCCCACAAAAAAAATATTCCATATTAAATGCCAAGTCTGTAATTATATTATCAGGATCTGGTTCTTCACCAAAATCGAATCGATGCGTCCATAGACCCAACCTCTCCGACAAATTTCGTCCGATTCCGTCCAGAACTTTTTGAGATATCCTGCTCACAAACAGACAGACAAGGGTGAAAACATATTGTTGCGAATATGGAATTTGGCCTCCATATCCGCTTGTAAATATTCCCCTATTTTCTCCAATACTCCCCAACTTTCCCCAGTCCCCCATTCCCTAGTCCCATTGCATGTAAATAACAATCAGTAGAGCCGACCTTCCCCTTATTCCCCCATTAAATGTCGTGCCCAGGTCCACCGCACCACACGTAGCCAACTTTCGGACATCTTCCTAGTTATTCTTAATCTATGTCAGTTAAGGCCTCGTTTCCATTAATTATGACTCTTCGTTGCACCAGAATGTGATTATATGGCATCAGTAGTGAGTTTAGGACCTTTCCCATACCTCCTCCCATCTTCTTCCCCAAACAACAACAATAACAACAACTACAACAACAATTACAACAACAACAGAGGGGATGGCGGCGGAGCGGGGGAGGATGCGTCCTCACACCGGCTCGATTAGCTCCAGACCATGCGCTCCACGGGGTTACCCCGAAGGGGCTGGCTGTCAGCTCCTCGTCGGGGGCGGAGCCAGTAACCCCCCCCGCACGCACCCAATGAGAAGCAACGTGCCGATTCCACGAGGCGGAGCTAACGAGCCGAGGGCGTGTCACTCCCCGCCGGATATACGCGGCCACGCGCCGGATGTGACGTCAGATTCGCCCCCAGCTGGAGAAAGACGGACCTGCGAGCGCTGAAACAGATGCGCCTGAGTTTGGAGAGGCCTGAGAAAGAACGTCACCTCTGAGCGCTGCGACGAGACCTCCCCGCATCTCTGGACCGAACCGTGTACCCTGCTTTGAGCCAAGAGTGCACCTTGAGCCATCGCTATCTGCCTTTCCTAGCCATCAAACCCCGTGTGAGTCAGCGTTGTCCCGTTTATCTGTGGTCTGTCTAGGGTTAATATAAGAGTGTGTCTAAGTGCCTGTCTTTCTATGCTGTCCCTCTTGTAGTTGTAATCTAACCTTCCGCCTTAATATAACCTCCTCCGGAGGTCTTGAGAACTGAACCCCTGGTGTCGTATTGTGTCATTATAACCCAGCCGGGTGTCTTCTTTTTCTTATTGAGCCAGCGTAGCGCGACTCCGTCGACGTCGAGTATAGTCGGGTAATTTGTGCGGACACGACGGCCATTCCGCTCGGCCCACCTTAACATCAAAGTCGTGTCTGTAACAATTGGTGTCGAGGAGTGGAATTCGAACCCGGGACTAAATTTATTAGGCCCAAATTTTGGGAGGGAAAATCGATTCGGAGCGCGTACTGCGCTCGACGAAATTATAACGAAAAAAAAAAATTGGATTTGTTTTACGAAACTCGAATTTTGCAAGTCGCGCTATGGCGGATCAAGACAGCTGGGGTCCGGTAAAGGAGAGTGAGGTAGGGTCGATCCAGGACCAAAATGAGGGACAGGAGGAGAGCGAAGCAGTGAGGGCGGCAGGTTCGCAAAATAGCGCCGTCACGCACGAAGAAGCGGGCGCGCAAAATGGCGCCTCGCTGGTCACCGTGCCCGCGACCGAAGTAGCGCCGCTGGGAAGATTGGAACTTTTTTTTATACAAATGACGGCCCTTATGGAAAAGAATAGTGAGCGATTGGAAAACCAAATGGGGGTAATGGGGAACCGGATGGATGCTCAGAGTGAGCAAATGGGGGTAATGGGAAACCAAATGGGGGTAATGAGGGACGAAGCGAGGGGTACCAGTGAGGGGTTAGACAATAATTTTGAGGAGTTAGACAAGAAATTTGGGAAGATAGACAATAATTTTGAGGGGTTAGACAACGGGATAAAAGAAGTGAAAAATGGGTTAATGGGGGTAGAAAATAGAATGGCTGCCCAGGAGAATCAGATAGAGGGAGTGAAAAATGGGTTAGAGGGGTTAGAAAACAGTATGGAAGGCAAATTGAGGGACATGAGGGACCAAGCGGAAAGGGAAGTTAAACAAATGGAGCAGCAGATAGAGGGGGTCAGAATGGGGGTAGAAACCAAACTGGATGCTCACAGGGAGGAAATGGAGCAGATGAGGGTGGCATCTGGGCAGGAGATGCAAGTGATGGGAGAGGAGATCAGAAGAGGAGTGAGTGAGGAGGTCGGAGGAGTGCGCGAGGAGGTGAGGCACTGTAAGGAGCACATGGAGAAGGAGGTGAGAAAGGGGACTGTAAAGTTACAAGGGGGCATAGAGGACCTGACGCAGGAGGTGGAGCAGCTGACGGTGGGACAGACGGAGTTAGTGGAGCAGGTTCAAAGGAACACTGCGGTATTAGGAGGTTTAAAGGCGACACAAAAAGAAATTAAAAACGACTTGATAGCGACACAGAGGCAATGTCAGATGGTACGTGAGGGACTGACAACGAGGTTGGACGAGGTGGTAGAGGTAATGGAGACGAAGGACCGGCAGGTGAGGACGCACATGGAAACGGTCAAGGTAGCCTTGGAGGACGAGCTTGAGGAGACGTACCGGGGAATAAAAGAGGTGAGGCACAAATTAGAAGAAGTGGAAGAAGGGGTGAGCGAAATTAAGAAGCGACGGAGAGGGGATAACAAGGAGATAAAAGAGGAGATAAAAGAATTGGTCCAAAGTCTGTGTTTGGATCGTGATGTGCTCATTAACCGGATGAGGGATTCGCAGGTGATGGAGGAGAAGCGAAGAGGAAGAGGACCCGGTGTAAGTGGTGACCAATATGGTCGTGCGTATGATGCGCCAGGTGATTTAAGAGGCTTGGGGGTCGAGATAGACCCGGGTGTTCGTGAGAGGCCGTTGGTGAAGTGTGCGACAGGTCTGGTGTGCGAAAAAGGAGGTGTGCGAGAAAATCCGACTCTGGGGTGTGTGAGGAAAAAGTGCGTGCCAAGGAGTGAGGGTGCTGGCGAGAGTGAGTCGGTCGTAGCGTGTGTGCGAGGGAGCACATGGAAGCGCGGGGTGGTGAGTGTTACAGAGGGTGTGACGGGAGAGTGTGCGCAAGAGTGTGCGCGAGAAAGGTGTGTGACGGACAGGTGCATGAGGAAAGTGTGCGCTGTCAGAAGTAAGGAAGAGTGTCCACCTGTGGTGAGTGTTACAGAGGGTGTAACGGGAGAGTGTGCGCGAGAAAGGTGTGTGACGGACAGGTGCATGAGGAAAGAGTGCGCTGTCAGAAGTAAGGAAGAGTGTCCACCTGTGGTGAGTGTTACAGAGGGTGTAACGGGAGAGTGTGCGCGAGAAAGGTGTGTGACGGACAGGTGCATGGGGAAAGAGTGTGCTGTCAAGAGTAAGGGTGAGTGCGTTGTCAAGAGTGGTGGTGAGAGGAGTGAGAGTGACAAGGAGAGTGAGCTGGTTGTGACAAGTGAGCGAGGATGTACACCTGGGATGGAAGGATGCACACCTGGAATGGTAGAGCGTGAGTGGGAATGCACGCTGGAGTTGGTGGTGAGGCACATGGTTGGGTGTGCGAATGAGGGCACACCTGTGATTGTCACAGAGGAGGTGACCGAGGAGGGGGCGCGAAGCGGTGTATTGGTGAGGTGTGCGAGCAACGAATGTGTGCCAAAGTGTTCGGTGGTCAGGTGTGTGACCAAGGCTGTGAGTGGAATGGGTGTGCCTGGGTGTGTAAGGAACGGTACGAGGAGCATGGGCACAGCTGGATGTGTGAGCAAGGAACGGGCTGCGGGGTGTAAGCGTCCAGGTGAAGCATCGACGTTACACGGGTTAGAGGTTAGAGCGACTTTTAGCCGAAGCAGGCCCTCGGTGCGTGCCGGGCCTCGCTTTGAACGGCCGCGTCCAGGCTCCACTAGGCGGAGCTGGCAGCCCGATAGGAAGGGTCGTTATGGCGACCACGTTTTGTTGAGACGTGCCGGCAGGTCGAGATCGGGACATTGGATGGCTCCGCGCCGAGGTGATGCGTGGGATCTCGGCCCGGGTAAGCCCCCGTCCCTGCACCGAGTGCCGGACGCATTCAGCCGCTGGCACAAAACAACCAGCATCCATTGCTTGGCTTTACGAAGCCGGGCTTTGGACAGGAATTGGCGCACCGAGAGGTATTAGTGAGTAGACTGGGTGATGAGGTTAGTGTTTTGGACCCAAAATTAGAGAAAAACAAAATTTGATGATTGGCAAGGGATTGGCAGTAGTGATTGGCAGATGATGGGTAGTGATTGGCAAATTTTTGATTTGTTGAAATTTGATGTGCAAAATTGGTAGTGAGAGACCCCCGATGTGGTGGGATGGCAAATCCACCATCCTTCCCATGGGGGCAAAGGAGCAATAGCTTATGGGGTGTATGGCAGTGAAAACTAGCCCGGGTGGGTTATGTTATATTGTAGGGATCTAGAAAGATGACATAAGGTGACGTTAAGTTTAGTTAGTGACTGATACCTGTAGTGGGGACGCAGGTAGATTAGTGTGGATGATAATGACGAGGGAGCGCAATAGTTTAAAGGGACGACTGGGAAGCGCAAGTTTCAGAGGGGAGTAGTTAGATGAGATGATGCCGTGTGTGTGAGAATTGAACAGGTGTGATTGCACAGGTGTGCAACTGGACAGGTGTGTGGAGCAGTGTGTGAGTAATGAGTGTTGTGGATCAGCGCGAATGCGCTTGGGGAGAGAAGGGTGCAGGTGGCACCAGGTGTGAGAGCACAGGTGTGCAAGTACAGGTGTGTGGAGAGAGTTGGAGTAAGTGGTACGGAGTGGTGTGCATGGTGCGAAGGTGTGGATGGGGGAAAAGTGGACCCCTTTCACGAGTACCCGGGGCGGGTAGTGTAAGTGTTAGGTAGAGGGTATAGGTAAATTGTGGTTGGATATTGGCATCTGTGGTGCGGGTGACAGAATGGTATTTGGATGGGTGCATTAGTGTTGTGGAAATGGCTGGGCGTGTAGCCTGTTAGTGTGTGTAGTTGGTTGGGCGCTCCACCACTGTGAGGATGTCGGCCAGGTGAGGCCGCAGGTGGGCTCTGGGAGCCGGTAGAGTTGTGGATGGGGCCCGAGGATCCGGAGGACGGACCCGGGTAGCCCAGTGCCAGAGAGGGCACCGAGTGGGGAGAGCGCCAGAGGGCCTTCCCCAGGTAGTTAGGTTAGGGTAAGGAGCAGGTAAGCTCGGAGGCAACTGCAGTGGTGGAGGTGTGCAGGTGGGTAGACCCGCTGGGAGAGGTACACGCCACAGCCCAGAAATTGTGCGAGGGCACCGGGAGATGAATCGGGGGAGTGAGACCCCAAATTGAAAAGCACCACAGTTTGGCCAATGGGAATTGGTTTTTAGAACCCATAGTGTAAGAGGGCCAATGGTTTGGCCGGAGAAAGACCCCGGGTCGTGTAAAGTTGTTAAAGTCACTTAGGAAATAGTTAGGATTGAAGAACCTGTCGCACCATACGCAGCCACTTACCTGTGGTGATGATGATGACTCCACACCTGTGTTTTCTTTGTTTGTGTTGCAGAAATGAGAATTGCTGTTGGATTTGTGAGACGCATCACGACGTGGATGAGACATTGGGGTGATTCCATCTCTCCCTCCCTAGGAGGGACTGATGATGAATTGGTGATGGCAAATTTTGATGTTGAGTTGGAGATGGCAAATTTTGATGAGAGTTGAAAATGGCAAATTTGATTGGTTAGGAGGGAGAGAAGACGAATTTGGTATATGGGAGGAACGGGGAAGACAGTAGGGATGTTTGTTGATTTGTAAAGTAGATGTTTATGGGTAGTGTTGTGTTGTGTGGATACAGTAAGGGGTAAGGGAGGGGCCATGTAGGTTACCTGGTGGGGGGGGGGGCGTACGATAGGAACGTACCTGTCTCACCTGGTTCCCATGTGCCCCCAGTGTGCATTACCTTATATTGCGTGCACTTTTGCGCCCTTACCACCTTACTCACTTGTTTCTTCTTTTGTCTCCCACCTCCGAGGATCTGGCTTTGGGGTAGAGAGAGAGGAGAGAGAGGTGCTGGCTACGCAGTTGTGGGCCTGCACTTTCGCTGTTGGCTGCCTGGATCGATACACCATATGGACCGCAATGTTTGTGGCCACCCACAATGGACCGCAGCTCTTTTGCGGCCAAGCACCACCCGTGGAAGGACCTATGGGTCAACGTGGCACCTATGCCATAAAGGTGAACCACTGTTAATTAACACCAAGTGCACCACAAGAAGAGCAAGAGACACCTGCAGGGTTAGGGGTTGTCGAATTTATTTTTATTTCATTGAACAATGGTGACTGCACCGATTGGTGGTGGGGTGGTGCTGTTGATGCTCGGAAAGGGTGCTCTGCACGTTATTAAAGGCCGTCGGCCACAGAGCACTCGTGGGTTGGTGTATCGATGTTGGCAAGCGCGGTCTCTCTATGCATAACATCTGCATGTGTTCCTCCAAAAACAGGTCCTGGATCGTAGTGTAAATAGCAGCATAGTCTTGTAAATAATGCTCCCTACCGGCTGTATGTTTAGTTTGAGAATTCTTTCCGGATTCGGTTATCCTGTGGGTGTGTTTCTGTGAGGAGAAGGGTGCAACGTCGCAGGGGGACATATTTACTCATTTGTGAATATCTGTAAAACTGTCGCACTCAGGGTAGAGTTAATAGTAGAGGGAACTACATTGCGTGCCACACTAAAGTAGGTAAAAATTTATCGGGTCGGGACGCCCCGAGGGTAGAGAAGGGTGCAATGTTGCGAATATGGAATTTGGCCTCCATATCCGCTTGTAAATATTCCCCTATTTTCTCCAATACTCCCCAACTTTCCCCAGTCCCCCATTCCCTAGTCCCATTGCATGTAAATAACAATCAGTAGAGCCGACCTTCCCCTTATTCCCCCATTAAATGTCGTGCCCAGGTCCACCGCACCACACGTAGCCAACTTTCGGACATCTTCCTAGTTATTCTTAATCTATGTCAGTTAAGGCCTCGTTTCCATTAATTATGACTCTTCGTTGCACCAGAATGTGATTATATGGCATCAGTAGTGAGTTTAGGACCTTTCCCATACCTCCTCCCATCTTCTTCCCCAAACAACAACAATAACAACAACTACAACAACAATTACAACAACAACAGAGGGGATGGCGGCGGAGCGGGGGAGGATGCGTCCTCACACCGGCTCGATTAGCTCCAGACCATGCGCTCCACGGGGTTACCCCGAAGGGGCTGGCTGTCAGCTCCTCGTCGGGGGCGGAGCCAGTAACCCCCCCCGCACGCACCCAATGAGAAGCAACGTGCCGATTCCACGAGGCGGAGCTAACGAGCCGAGGGCGTGTCACTCCCCGCCGGATATACGCGGCCACGCGCCGGATGTGACGTCAGATTCGCCCCCAGCTGGAGAAAGACGGACCTGCGAGCGCTGAAACAGATGCGCCTGAGTTTGGAGAGGCCTGAGAAAGAACGTCACCTCTGAGCGCTGCGACGAGACCTCCCCGCATCTCTGGACCGAACCGTGTACCCTGCTTTGAGCCAAGAGTGCACCTTGAGCCATCGCTATCTGCCTTTCCTAGCCATCAAACCCCGTGTGAGTCAGCGTTGTCCCGTTTATCTGTGGTCTGTCTAGGGTTAATATAAGAGTGTGTCTAAGTGCCTGTCTTTCTATGCTGTCCCTCTTGTAGTTGTAATCTAACCTTCCGCCTTAATATAACCTCCTCCGGAGGTCTTGAGAACTGAACCCCTGGTGTCGTATTGTGTCATTATAACCCAGCCGGGTGTCTTCTTTTTCTTATTGAGCCAGCGTAGCGCGACTCCGTCGACGTCGAGTATAGTCGGGTAATTTGTGCGGACACGACGGCCATTCCGCTCGGCCCACCTTAACATCAAAGTCGTGTCTGTAACAATATCCTCCATCCACCTTCGTTGGTGGAGGTAAAACAAAAGAAACAGATTGAGTTTGTTGTGGTTAATTTAAGTCATTTGCAATCATTTGTTACCAAGTGTTAAAAGTATGTGTTCTTGTAAAGTTCCATTTGCACAAACATGCCTTGGATTTATGGACGGTTCATTTTGTCTTTGATGTGGCATGCCACAAAACCTCCGCTTGGATAAATAATCTAAATACAGTTGAAAGTCAGTTTGCATTGCAAATGGAAGACTTCTGTTGAATGCAATAATACATGGGTTGATAAACAAGTCTGTTATGAGAATATAAACGATGGTGCGACCTGTTTATTTATTTATTTATTTATGTATTTTGAAGGTCGAAGAAAGATTACAGAAATTCCTATGAGGAGATGAACTGTTTTTTTTAGGTGTTTTTAATCATATTGTTGGCATGAAAACTGGAAGATGGAGAGCATGTCCAATGTCCATCCTCTTTATCACCAAAATGGCAGCGAAGCAGATTCTGCTTGTGATATGGCACACTGTCTTAACTTTGTCTTTCCTTCTAAAGTTCAAGACCCCAAACCATCAGTCAATTTTTCCATACCTTTCCCCAATTGCCGCCATGTTCCCCATGTGCTTCCAATATGTTGTGAACTCCGTTAACATTGCAACTATGATATTGAAAAGTTTTTGTCTGGACTTAGATTCACTTTATGCTGCAGGCTTGTACAGTATCAATGCCCAAGTTCTCAAATTGTCCACATTTTAATTGGCACCTCCTCTGTCTGCCCTCTTCAGATCGTTCTTCACACTGGCAGCTGACTCTCTTTGGCATCTTCCCTTGCTTTTCCAAAGCTCTCTGCCTGTGATGGTAAAGGCCACTACATGCCTGCTTGCAGATTCTCTCTGACTCTGCAAACAAAGCAGGAATCTTCTCAATTGCTATATTGGGGGAGGCTATTGTATCCCTTGGTAGAAGTTTTGGTGTTGTGATTCTTGAAAACGCATGCATCTCAACAAGGCGTACGTGCTCCATTTTATCTCCACCATGGATCTTTCTAAATCAATGGAAAATCAATTTTTTGCATTATGCTGATGATTCCACCTTATTCTGATTGGTCTTTCATCCATGACAGATATTGCTTCCATTACAACAGACAAAAAAAATCAGAAGTTGGCTTAGCAACTGGAATATTATGTATAATGCAATGCCCTCACATCCAAACCTTGTCCCACAGGATGCTCCATCATGCCAATCCTATTTCCTAGTTCTCCTAGCAACCTTTGGAAGAATTTCCGTATCTCAAACTCCTGGAACTAACCATCAGCCCTGATTTCTAGTGAAGGATACCTGAATGTTGGGCAGTCTCTGTCAAGCGAAGTCCTTCATTGACAACTCCTTCAAGAACATGTTCTAGCCAACAAAGCATATTTACCAAGCACAGTAGAATATTTCTATCCATTGTAAGCAAGAGCCATTGTATCCCACCTTTCATTCCTGGATACTGCAGAGAACAAAATAATACAAATCATTGGCATCGCCCCTGAAAAGGTGGTGGAGGAATGAGGGTGGGGAGGTCCGCTCCCCTCCCCTCTACTTTTTTCGTAGAATATTTTTTCTCATGCTGAGCTTTCATGACTGCTTCTGTTCAACTCTTGTGCACGTTTTGATTAAAATTCTATCAAAATCGGATATACGGTCGCTGCGGAATCCGCCCCTTCCCCCCAGCTTTGAGAAGGTTCAAAATAACCCGGCCTGGTTAGGGTTAAGAAGTGTTTTGCAAGTTCAAATTTAGGAAGAAAGTCTTGTGAAGATAATCCTTTGGCTGGATGATTTCTGATTCTTACAACTCAGGAAAATGTCTATGTTCATGATCTTGTAATTGAGAAATATTCTTTCACCATAAAAATGATTACAGAGCCTGTTTCGCCATCATATAGTCTAACAAAATCATATTACTGCAACTGCAGCTATGACAAAGGTTTCCACAATGTGTCGATAAGTGATTTAAACATTTTCCCTTTGCAAGATTTCTTACAAGCATGGGCTCATAATTTTGTTCCCCAAACACACACGCAAAAACTAACTTTTTTTCATCCTTTCGTTGACTTTTCCATTCTTTCATCTTTTGCATTCTTTCTCACAATTGATCTTGGTCCTTTTGCCTTGTCACATGAATGAACAGTGGTGAAACAATTGCTGTTTATTCATCCCTTCATGCAGCCTGGTGTTGGCTTAGCGGTCAGGGTGATGGCTTGGGATCCTAGGATCCTGGGTTCGAATCCTGGTCGATCGTTGAATTAATGCGAGGGGAGTTGATTCAGCCTGTCATCCTTCCGAGGTCGGAAAATTGAGTACCAGCTTGCTGGGATAAATGTGCCGGTGTGTGCCCCAGCTTAGAATATGTACACCGTATTCCTACGTGTCGTAAGAGGCGACTAAATGGTTGGCATCAGGAAAAGCATCAGGCCATAAAAATATTGCCTCAAAAAGGCAACCATGATGATTGTCACGGGGCCCACAAGGCTAACCCCCGCTCTAGCAGGGAAAATGGCCTTAAAAAGGGAAAAAAAATTCATCCCTTCATGCCCCTTCCCCTTCGATCCCTTCTCATTCTCCAACCAAACTTTCTCCTGTTTCCCCTTCTCAGAAGATTTGAGTTATCAATGATATTCCACACATCATGGCCAGGATAAAAAGTATGGTTTTAAAAAATGTTTTGGGGAAGGCTACACTGCACCTGCATTGTGGGTTTTTGTAAATGCACATTTATATTTTCCAGGAAGGCAGAAGAAGAAACATGAAACAGAACTTTCTTTGTAAATGCAAATGGATCCTCTGATGGCAGTATGCCTGCATCATGGAAAATCACCAATTTATTGGAATGCTGTCAAAACTGACCCTGTCAACTATGGAACATTCAGCTTTCTCCACGTCATAATTAAAGCAATGAAATCAATAAATGCAGAAGGCATCAGGACTCATTTCTCTGATCACCAATCAGCAGCTTGGCTTCGGCACAGGGCATTCCACATTTTGGCTTGCTGCTTCTTTGATGTCAACAATGGATGGCTACCCTTTATCTCAAATAACTTGCCTCTAAGAAGACTGCATAAAAAGATAATTAAAATATTTTTATATAGTTTTTTGTAGACTTCTTATCATCAAAAAATATTTCGTCTTCTTATCATCTACTTCATTAAAAAAAATTACAAAGACTATATAAAAAAGAGACTTGTGCGCCATTGGTTTGGGCGCCGTCCAAACCTAGCTCGTCTTCCTAGCTCGTCTTAGACCTAGCTCGTCTTCACGCTGTTGAAAGCAAAGCATTCAGAATCATTGGAATCTCCCGCGATGAAGCTAACTCCAAGGGCCTCTCACTCACACACCGCAGACAGGTTGGTGGTCTTTCCGTCTTCTACCGACTCCTTTCTGGCCTTGCCCCCCCAGCTCTCTCTGGGCTCTGTCCCGCAAATATTCCTACAGGTCGCACAAGATCTGCCTGCAACCCTCTTATGGTTAAACTGCCAAAATCAAGACTCTCTGCTCACCTTCACTCCTTCATTCCTCTTTTCTCTCGCCTCTGGAACAAACTCCCTCACTCTCTTCAATCCCACTCCACCCTCCAGGTCTTTAAAACAGCTGTTCACCACCATCTCTTATCTTCCCCCATCCAAAACCTTGATCTTTTCTATCCCCGATAATTTCACCCCAATTCCACTTTTTGAAATACCAACTTCTGTCCTGGAAGTCCTTGGTGTCCTTGTGTTTTATACTTCTCCCACCCCCTCCCCCTTCTCACGCCTCCTCCCCCCAAGCCCTCTCCCTCCCACACATCTCCCACACATCTCCCTGCTCTTAAATGTTGTGTGCTCTCAAGTGTTAGTGTGCTTCCCATTCTCTTGTCTTCCGCTCCCTCTTTTTATATATTTTGTTTGTCTGGTTGATTTGTTTGTGAAGTAAATGTCAGCTCTTTCACGAGCCTCGATTCAGTACACAAAAAAAAAAAAAAAAAAAAAATTGGTTTGCAGTTGTAGCCTGGTGTTGGTTTCGCGGTTAGGGTTCCGGTTTGGGATCCTAGGATCCTGGGTTAGAAAATCCCGGTTGATCGCTGAATTAACGCCAGGGGGGTTGACTCAGCCTGTCATCCTTCCGAGATCGGCAAATTGAGTACCAGTTCACTGATAATTCCCTGTGTGTCGCAAAAGGCGACGAACAGGGTTGGCGGCAGGAAGGGCATCCGGCCATAAAATATTGCTTCAAAAAGGAGACCACGGTGCCCAAAAAAGGCCAACCCCTGCTCTGCGGGGAAAAATGGCCTCTAAAGGTGGTCTCTCATTGGTTTGCAGTTTTGTGGCACATTTTCTTCACCATTTACCACTGTTGTGTCACACTGCATGTGTTTGGAAGTAGTTTTGTTTGACCATTTTGAGGGGCTTGACCACCCACGTACATCATTACAACACTAGATCATGATACCGGCAATCCATAAATGAGCAGTAACCCAATAATGATAACGTGGCCTTTTTGTTTCAACAACCAAAATAAGTGTTCCATGCTTCTGCGCATGACCGGAAATAGGTCGAGAGTGGCCTACAAAAACGGGTGCATGTACCAGATGGTTCGCTTTGGGTTGACAAGGACTGTGGACCACAAGTGAAACGTTGCGTGAGACTAATTCTGCTCTTGCAGTTCGCAGCAAAAATCTTTGTTTTAGTTTTACTAGTACACCCGCACACTACGGGAGCGGCAGGAAGGGTCATTCATATTTGGAGTACATAGATTACAGTCGATCTATGGTCGGGTCTCAAGCACATTGGGTGTGTGTTCATTTACCAAGTTTATTGTGGAGAGATCGCCAAGTGGTTTAAGCATTCGAGCAAGTACTCCATTCAAAACCGTTAAGGAATGGCTGGCTTGGCAAGCGCTAGCTAGCTGCTTGGTAAATGAGCACAACCCGGGCTTCCTCCCTTTCAGTTTGATGTTAAACAGCATGAGGGCGTTTCAAAAGGCCGCCACGAAAAACGCCACCTTAGCGCCAGGAAGGTCATGTTTTCCCAACCCTTGTGGAGTATATAGAGTACAGTAGATCTTCACTTAGTTCTGTAAGTAAAACTTACCTCACGGATGTCGGGATTCCTCCAAATTTCTTTATTTAGTGTTATAAACAGCATTAGCGACTGTTTGAAAAGCTAATCATACGTTTTTGTCTTTTATAATATTTTTACTTCCGGTAGGGGCCGTTGTGACGTTGCTCCCACGAAAACGCCATGATAAGCTATTTATAAACGTTGACTCGATGTTTGTTCAAGGAGGAAAAATACTTTGGGGAGGTGGGATACTAATGGTGTTAATATTGTTTTGTAATAACATTAATATAATGCTAATATGAAAATACGCATTGCGTAGAGTGAGAGCTTCGTCGACAATGGTCAGTCGATCGAGTACGCAGCCCTCACAAACATCTGTAGGCCTAGGCCTAGCTAGGCTAGGTTGTTTGATCTTGGGCTTAGAATTATAAATGAAGTCGGTGTAGCCTGCGGAAAACTGAAATCGGTGTAGATGGCGGAAAACTGAAATTGGTGTACCTGGCTTAAATGAAGTCGGTGTAGCTGGTGGAAAACTGAAGTCGGTGTAGCTGGCGGAAAACTGAAGCCGGTGTAGCTGGTGGAAAAAGAAGTCGGTGTAGCTGGCGTAAATGATGAGCGGTTTCGAATTCAAAATCCGTTCTGTGCAGTACTGTATTGTAATTTATTGATTTTAATCACCAGGTGAAAATAATTTATTGGTCGCGCCAGACCAAAGCAAGATCACGTGAGCAAGATGGCGGATCATGGAAGGGACAAGATGGCGGATCATGGAAGGGACATTTGAAATGACAACATGAAATTTTGTTCCCAAGGGAATGGGGAATGACAGTGAAATTTTGAATGGATTTACATATACATGCAATTGCCATAGAGGTTCGCTTACGAAGCTCTCTATTATCGTTAGTTTGGTTTTTGAAGCGGCCTTGGAGAAACGCCACGATAAAGCTAACTTAACATTGATATACACCTCAGCATGCAACCCCATTGACGGTAATGGTGGGGAAAACCCACTCGGGGGAGAAACCCCCCTTGTGTAACAACCTTCATTGTGTAACCCTTGGTCATCGTGTCAAGTTTGGTTGAGATTGGATACGTAACGACGGATTGTATTGGCGTCAAAAATTCATCAGACAGACACGAAATGGCGTATTTTAGTATGATTTCTTTGATCGGCTGTGCTTGTTTTTAATGGAATGGATATTCCCAACCACTTAAATTTGATGTCTCTCGTGTGTGTGTGGGTGTGTGTGTGTGTGTGTGTGTGTGTGTGTGTGTGTGTGTGTGTGTGTGTGTGTGTGTGTGTGTGTGTGTGTGTGTGTGTGTGTGTGTACACACAGTCACGTGAAAAAGTAAATACAGTACACCCCATGTAAAGTTTTGACTTTTTCAACATATTCCAACATATAGCTATTTGATCTTCATTTCAACAATATTGACAGATAAAGGTGATATAAAATAACAAATATCATGAAACATTTACATTTTGTAGTCCATTGTATAATTTATATAAACATAAATGCAAATTTCGCATGTGGAAAAAGTAAGTACACCCCGACATTTATCACTATGTATATGTATATATATATATACCTCGACTGAGGACCCGGTCAGTGCGGCACACTTGTGACCAGGTGTGTTTTGAACATATATATATATATATATATATATATATATATATATATATATATATATATAGATATACAGTATATAATGTATATGTATACATCTATATATGAATCAATTAGCCTGTGATCGTAAAACATTTTTGTTATTTTGCAGTGCAAAGAAATCAATCAACTATTTGCATTTTCTTTTGTTTGTTTCATACATTTAAATCCACTGCTCAAGCTTGAGCAAATGAGCAACCAGGCCTATCAAATTGGACTCTGTTTAGCTTCCTTAAGTTGGCAAGTGTCCACAGAAATGCAGACTAAACTCACTCGTGTAAACAAATAAATCCAAGTATGTCGATCTCTAATCCTGCTCTTTCAGCTGTGTGGTGACCAGGGATGGAAACTTACTCCCCAAGGTCTTAAACAGGTATAAACTGAAGGCAAAAATCTATTACATGTTTTCTTCTTTCTGGCAATACTATAATTTTATTCCAGATGTTAGAGTTGCACCATCGTGCAGGCATCCAAATCAAATGTGGAATATACACACTTTAAGTATACAATATGTCTATCATTTCTTCATTCAAATGTGATGCAGCACAGAGCGTTTTCCACTTATTTTAGTGGCAAAGAGGAGCTTTACCAAATTCCAAGCTGAACATCTTGAAGCAGCAGATGAGGCTCAGCTCAAGCATTTTTGGGGCCTACTTGCAGTTCACTCAAATGGCACTTTGAAGCAAAACACCCCAAGCTTTGTGGACCTATGTGGTTTAATGGTCAGCTCAAATCCTTCCCTGTGAAGTGCTTGTGGTTAGCTCAGCAGCCACAGGGGTTGAAAATACGTGCAGTGGGCAGCTGGCTATCACTGTTTCTCCTGGGATAGTCGTGACATGTGGAAAGCACGTGTGCTTGTTCAGACAGTAATTGCGCAATCTCTTATCCAGCTGTGTATCTGCAGCCTGACAGCTGCCTTGGTAGACACCTGTCTTGAATCGTGGCCAGCTCCCACCGCGTGACGTATGCGTGCATGGAACATGTGGTCCAACACTCTGCAAGGATTGTATTTTCTGTCATGATAATTAAGTGCATCATACTACCTCTAAACACCTCTAAAAATGGCCTCTAAACGGTGGTTATACTACCTGACAAAATGGGGTTTTAACTTGACCAGTGAGTAATTGTTGATTCTTTTCAGAATCATTGTAAGCGAGGGCCTGTGGTGCCCTGCAACAAACAAACATAATTGGGCTGCAATCCAATTCCATCCAAGAGGTGCTTGGAGTAAATTGGAGTGGAAATCTGGGACTTATTACATTTACTTGACCAGTAGTTAGCCGTTATTTGCTGACCCCTCACCCATGCAATACTAACAGGCCAAATTGTTGTGAAATCTATTTCTGAATCCCCACCGACGGCATAGGCATATCATACGTCTGCCTTGCGGAACGCTTTCCCTGCCAACTTGTGTCATCAAGGCAAAACTTCCTGAATTTATAAATGCTGATGCTTCCTCCACGAAACATTTCACTGAAGCAGAACACAAGTGTGAATGATTTTATCTTGGAAGCATGTTGGCCCATCTCGTTAATAACGGTCATAAGATCCATAGGGGTGGATGGGTGTAGGGAGACGGACATTCCATTGCACTCAAATGAGATGCATCTGTCAGAAATGCTTTGATCAGTTGATATTCCTGGTAGCATTGTTAGCACATGCAGACAGGACAGTGAAATTGCATCTTGTGTGAATTCTGCATGACGCCTCAAAAGAAACACCATTGCAGTTATTGCTGTTCAAAATATGTCTCGATCAGTACGCAAGCTTGAAAGTTTAAATGCAACCATCCTATCAGATCTGAACTTCTCATGGCCTGCAGATGCGAGTGCATTTTACTTCTCTTGGCAGAAAGAAAGAACTCATAATTTAAGTTAATCGCTGTTGAGCAGCTTTGAAGTGGAGTGAGTAATGCTTTTGTTGCCTTGTCCTCATTGGTGTGGAATTGCCTCTCAAACCCCATGGTTTGTCAGATCGGCAATTACTCCGTGCTGAAATGTAACAGTAACTTCTTCACGATTGGTTCTTATCAAAGGTTAAGTTCACAACTTGTTATGGGCATGCCACTGCTCTGTCGAGATTATGAGCCACCACCACCAATTGCCAGCTTCCTGACACAAACGAGTAAATGAAGCACAAACTTGGCTTTCATTTTTCTGCAGAAAGGACACGACGGCACTGGATTTATCAGAGTCTGTAAGGTTTCCTGATGTTAAGATTCTGGTCATCAGCGATTTATGACGACTCTTTTGTCCAGGTTGTTGTGCAGTCAATTTTTCACATTTTGTACCATCAGCTACCTTACCTTACCAGTTACCTTAGCCTGGTGTTGGCTTAGCGGTTAGGGTGCCGGCTTGGGATCCTAGGATCCTGGGTTCGAATCCCGGTCGATCGCTGAATTAACGCCAGGGGGGTTGACTCAGCCTGTCATCCTTCCGAGGTCGGCAAATTGAGTACCAGTTTGCTGGGATGAATGATCCCGGTGTGTACTCCGGTTTAGAATAGGTACACCGCATCCCTGCGCATCGTAAGAGGCGACCAAGGGTTGGCGTCAGGAAGGGCATCCGGCCGTAAAAACATTGCCTCAAACAGGGAACCATGATTGTCATGGGGCCCGCAAGGCTAACCCCCGCTCAAGCGGGGAAAATGGCCTTAAAACGATCATTCATTCATTCAGCTACATACATTACCTTCACCAGGCACTGGGCCTTATCTCAATGCATTACATCATTGCACAGGAGTGAGTTACTTGCCTGGACTTATGAAGGACTTCACAACTAAAGATTAGGGCTGGGATGCTTGCTCCATTTGTTGTCATGCAAAAAACATCAGATGAATGACATTGTTTTTGTATTATTTTTCATTTGCGAGATGTTTTGCTGTTTCATCTTTATAAAAGGCACTCACTACCATATTTACAACATATTTCAATTTCTCTTGTACTCACATTTTTTCCTTTCATTGCTTCTTACTTTCTGCACTATTCATGTGGTGTGCCTGAGTTAAAATATTTGGTGGTTATAAAAAGATTGCTGCTGAATGTTGAAGCCCAATATTTGTCTCTATGTGCAGACAGAAGAATGCGAGGCCCCAAAGCTCTCGGCATTTGTCAAACACTGAGTTGACAGTCATGAAAATCAAAACAAATATTCAACAAGCTGTGCCCAGACAATTAATTCTGAATGGGTGAATGTCAAGACGAGATTGCAATAACATGTTGGTGACCGTTTGCATTCGTGTATTTTATTTTGTTTATTGGTGTTGTCCTGATAACAATTTTTCCTCCTTCCAAATGTCTGCTTTCAGGACTATCCCAAACACAGACATCCTGGTTGGAACCGAGGCTCTATTGCTTACCATGCAGGTACAGTATGCCCTCAAATATGCAAAACACAAGTGCATTATGCACTTTGAACATTTTAAAATTGTTTTTCTTTTTCTTTTTTATTTGAAGCTCTATAAATCTGCCATACTGCGGTGAATTTACGGCATAGCCCAAAGGGTAAAGCCATCTAGAACAGTGTTTGGCTGTTTGTATGTATTTATGTATGGATGTCCCTCACAAACGTACACCAATAAGAGCTGAGGATCTGGTCACATGACGGGTGATTTGATGTGATTATGTCTGTGATGTCATTACGACATACGACGGCTGACTCCACACACCGCCATTTTGATTTATATGCCATTCAGGCCGTACGTATCATCGAACCTGTCATGTATCACAATCGCCATGTTCTACCTTTACGTTTTTCATTCAGTGTGAAACACAAACAAAACGATTATTAAAATGACCATCAAATATCGAAAGCATAGACGTTTACGGATCTTCCAACGACACAGTACGCATAGGCCTTAAGCTTCATGCATTCATGCATCACCTTCAGGCTGCTTCAGACAAATTAGCTCAGGTTTCTTAATACAGCAGCATCGTTTTCATAATAATAACGTTAGTTAACAATAACAATAAGGTTAGTAAATATAATCGTAACACTGCAATCCCTTTGTCGTGACTGCAAAGTTACTGGATTGAAGTGGTTTATGGTGATAAATAGGGTGAAACGTGTGGAGAGAGGATGTGCAAGAGCAGCAGAGCAAGTTTTTAGGACTTGTGAGCTAATGCTGTCTTCTCCAGTTGCATAATCAGAGTCGAGGGTTGCCAGAAACTTTTCCACCTTCTCAGGTGCAAAAGACACAGAGTCCACCAGCAGTTGGGTATGACTGGGTAGGTTGGGTACAAAAAGTGAGGGCTTGAGGACATAATATTTGGAAGCAAACACAGAATTGAAGCATTTGTCCTTCTCACAAGCGGAGTCATCTGTTGTGCGTCTGGTGAAGTGAGGGAAGGGATAGAGTCGGAGTACACTCCAGAGACAGACTTAGCGAGGTGCCACAAGGTTTTAGCCGAGGGAGACAAGTTTTAAAGTTCAATCTTGAGTTTGGACAAATGTTGTTTTCAGGCTGTCGTGAGAGTGGACCTGCACTTGTTGCGTGCTTTGTGGAATGAGCTGAGATTGCCTTCGGTTGGGTTTGCTTTCCAGGAAGAGAAGGCAAGTTGTTTCAGAGCAACTGCCTCACCAAAGGATGCAGTGTCAGCCTACTATGGGTGAGAAAGTATTGAAGATGAGATGGGATGGACCTGTGCATAAGAGCGAGCAGGTGTCTGTGGAAGAATGCCGAGGCTGATTTAATATCAGGGCAGTAGATATGGTAGACCAGCCCTGAACTGAGATGGCTGCTTTGCTGTCCTTGCCAATCTGTCTGAGTGAACTGCCAGGCTTGCCAACACTGAGGCAGCCATCTGAGAGTAGCCAAAGAGATGCTGACTCTCACAAGCATATGATCAGATTGAACCAATTGGAGGAGATGAAGAGCAGGACACATTTGTGGGGAAGTTTGTCATCACCAAGTCAAGAAGGGTGGTTTTGCCATTGGGAGAAATCCATGTCAGAAATTTCACCGATTGAGACTGTCCCAGTGTCCCATGGAGTCACAGAAGTCTTTTTCTGAAGTGTCATGGCTGGTGAGGGAGATACCAACATCTAGCCAAGTTGCATAGTGACAACTGAAATCACCACATATGAGGAAGAGAGATTTAGGTTGAGTAGTTAAAAGTTGGTCCATGTTGTCAGAGAGAGAGAGAGAGATGTCGAGAGAACACTCATACAAACAAGAGGTGGGAGCTGAGCGGAAGTCGTAGCCAAAGGTACTCCTGGGAGTAGGGATGGTGTAGGTTTAGTACATGGACAGTGAGAAAGTGAGTCATTGATATAAAGTGCAACTCCGCCGCTAGGGCGGGTTTTTCCCTCTCAGCTTCTCTCTCTGGGAAGAGGGAGAAGCTGAGAGGGGCTGGAAAGACGACGGGGAAGCTGAGAGAGGGTGCGATGAAGAGGAAGCCAAGAGAGGGTTTTTATGAGAAGGAGAGTTTGAGGAGGTAGCGGGACCAGTGTCAAGCTTTGAGGGTGCAGGGTGAGGGGGAAGCTTTGAGGTGGTTGTGTGAAGGGAAAGCTTTTGGGGGAAGTGGGGTTAGAGGGAAGCTTTTTTTAGGGGTGTGGTGAGGAGGAAACTTTGAATGGGTGGGGTGAGGAGGGATACATACAGAGGGTATATGAAGTGGAGGGATGCTGAAGAGGGGAAAATAGAAGGGTGTGGGGTTGTAAGGACATGGGCTTGTAGGAGATGTGTGGGAGGGTACTTACACAGAGGAGTTTGAGAGCGTAAAATATTGTGCAGGGGATTTGATTGTCATGAGCAGACAACCTCTGCAAACTGGACTTCTCAAGATTCTCTTACTGAGATAAAGATCATGAGATGGGTGGAAATAATTTTTGCTGAAGGTTTTGATTATCATGTTGTAGGAACTTGAGGACGATTGATGGATCCCACTCTTAGGTGAGACAGGTTTGTAAAATATGTAATGTGAAAGAAGAAGAAGAAGAAAAGGAATAGATCGTGATGAAGATTAAGAACATGTGGGTTACTCATGATGGAGAAATAAGAAAAGTGAAGCATTTTATAATGTTTTTAATGACTTTTAAAGGAAGAGGGAAGAATCGTTTCTTTCAATGAAGATTTAGTTTGGAGATAAAGAATGAAATTCTGGAAGTACAGGTAGAAGGCAGAAAGAGATCGTGGTTTGGAGTGTTTTTTAATTTAAAAAAAACACTCTTTTTTTTTTTGAAGCAATGATTGGGAAAAGGACAATGTCGAAGAGGCAGAAAGAAAAAAAAACTTTAGGAAAAAAAGAAGCTGAACAGGAAAAAAAAAAACTCAAAAGTGAAACTGATTTTTCTCACTGGTTATCCAAGGGGTAGGTTTTGATCAACACAAACATTAATTAGACAATACAGCACACCAAGGTACGATTTCACATGGAAAATTGGATGAAAATACAAACAGCAGCAATGTGATGAAAATATAACAGACAAAAACACGATGGATCCGGTTCTGAAAACAGCTTTGGTTGAGGTGGAAGGGGCAGTTGCAAATGTAACCGACATGTGGAGCAATCCCAGAACTGGAAGACTTGCATTTCTCAATGACCTCTGCATCTTTCTACCTTTTTCGGATATAATGTAACAATATACTGGCAACAAATTTCTCTTTTTTAAGTAATTACAAGTTAAAACTAGAACGGCACTCGGTAGAACACGTTCCTCCACCAGGCTGAACAGTTTATGTTTTGTATCCCACTGATAGGCCGGATCTGGATCCGAACATGAACCAAAATCGAATCTGCTTGTTCTTGACATCTAAACCAACCTGTCCACAAAGTTTGGGCCGAATTCGTCCACAACTTTTTGAGATATCGTGATATACATAGTTTTTCCTCTTTTTTTTTTTTTTTTTGTATACTGAATCGAGGCTCGTGAAAGAGCTAACATTTATTTCACAAACATGTCTCTCAATGGTGAAGATTCACATAAAAAAATATTATCGGATCCAAATCCACATCCGGATCTTCACCAAAATGTAATCATTTCATCCATGTCACATACCTAACTTCGGCAATTTTCAGTCTCATCCGTCTTCAACTTTTTGAGATATTCTGTTGACAGAGCGACAAACAAACAACACGTCGTTTGCCCAAGAAAGTTCATGGCTGAGAGTGAGACCCAAGAGTTCGAGTGACTTTTTCGAGAGGATGGTTGAGAAAGTAGAATTGAGGGTTTGTGGTACGGTCCTTTTGGAGAGAGAGAGTGTGTGGGATTTCTCAGGATTGAAAGACGTATTCAAAGTGTTTCACCAGTTTGTGATTTTTCAAGGTCTGAAGATAGGGAAGAGGCTGCTGCCTGTCCGTCCGAAGGATGAGCCATGTCACAGCAGAGGGTGGAGTCATCCGCAAATAGATGGAGGATTTTCCATCATTGATTTCGATTAGAAATAGGATGGGGCCAAGCGAGAACTCTGCTTTGGAGCAATTCAGCCTTGACAGGGAGAGGAGAAGAAAGGGTTCCATTGAGCGCCAGACATTGGCTACGAGAGTGGAGGAAGTCAGGAGTTCAAGAGTGGAGTTGGCCTTGGTGGATACTTCGGAGAGAAAGGCTGGATTCCAGACTGTATTGAAAGCACGAGATATGGCTAGAGAGACGGCCCTGATGTCATGTCTGATATTCTGGGCCTCCATCCATTGTTAGGAGAGTAGATGCAGCATATCCAAGGTAGAGTGACCAGGTCTGAATCCGAATTGCTGATCTGAGATGAGGAAAATGAATGATTTATGTCAACTGCGATGATGAATTCCATGACCTTGCTGATTATTGGCAGTAAGCTCATTGGCCTGTAGTTAAGGGGACCCACTTTTACACCTTTTTTTTTTTACTTCTTCCACCAAAGGGTTATATTTTCACCCCTGTCTGTTTGTTATGACGAAAATTTTCAATTCATCTTTCAATTTTCAATTCATCTGTCAGTCTGTCTCGTTTGTTTGTTTGTCTGTGAGTGTGATAACTCGCGAACGCTTAGGGCTATCTTCGTCTAACTTTACCAGAGGATTCTGGAGGAAAAAAGTGAGGTTGTCAATGTTATTTGACTATGTAGGTCAAAGGTCAAGGTGACAGTGACAATTTTCGTTACATCTGTCAGGCTGAAACGGATGGCGCCTTCTTGTCGGTTTGGTTGCCTGTTTGTGAACAGGATATCTCAACAAGTTATGGACAGATGCGGCCGAAATTTGGTGGAGAGGTTGGGTATTTGACAAGGACAAAATGATTAGATTTTGGTGAAGATCCAAATCCAGATCGGGATCTGAGAATTTTTTAAGTGATTCTTCACCATTGAGTGATCGGGCCAAAACGACATGTAGCATGATATTTCAAACTTGTGGACGACTTATGACAAAACTTGGCAGATGAGTTGGGTAATTGACAAGAATAAGCCGTTTAGATTGGACAAAACGTATACTGTTCAGCTTGTAGGAGGCATGCTTTCCACCGAGTGCAGTTTCTAGTTTACAGTCACGTGAAAAAGTAAGTACACCCCATGTAAAGTTTTGACTTTTTCAACATATTTCAACATACAGCTATTTGATCTTCATTTCAACAATATTGATAGATAAAGGTGATATAATATAACAAATATCATGAAACATTTACATTTTGTAGTCCATTGTATTATTTAAATAAACATAAACGCAAATTTTGCATGTGGAAAAAGTAAATACACCCTTGGCTCTAATAGGTGGTGTTTCCCCTTTGGCAGAAACAACCTCAAGTAGGTGTTTCTTATAACTGTCTACCAGTCTTTGACATCGACTGGGAGAAATTTTTGCCCCCCTCCTCCATGCGGAATTCTTTCAGCTGTGCGATGTTTGAGGGGTTCCTTGCATGCACAGCTCGTTTCAAATCCCCCCACAACATCTCGATGGGATTTAGATCCGGGCTTTGTCTTGGCCATTCCAGAACCCTCCATTTCTTTCTTTTCAGCCATTCCTTGGTGCATTTACTCCTCAGTCACATTTGCTCTACGGCTAGGATACGGCGGCCGTACCCCCCCTAAATTGACAGAAACGTGCGGCGGCCGCAGAGTTTCTGAGGTGGCCTCAGGGTGGCCCTAGGGCGTATGGCTATCTTTTACAGGCCGTAGGGGTCGCCGTGGAATTATAGCGCGGAGTTATAACTTTTTTCATTTCGAGGTTGGCCGTAGCAATTCGACAAGCCGTAGCCATGACAATTGTAAGTGCTGTTATACATATGAAAAAGAACTGGTATATATACCCACTCGTTACCGTCCGTCTGGCCGCACGTTCGCCTTAGGGCCCCCCTGCGGTCGCCTTGCGGGCACCTTGAGGCTACCTTGCGTCTGCCTTGAAAATTATATGGCCACCGCAGGGACGCCCTAAGGACACCGTGCGACATCAAATCAAAGACCGTATGGCACCCCCACGTTTTCGGTCTCCACAATTTCTAAATACCCCGTGCGGCTACCCGAAAAATAAAAACATATGTGACTGCTACATTGTGTGACCGTGGAAATACTGCGGCCGCCCTATAATTGCTAGTGGCCGTACATTTTTTAGACCCTATGGCCGCCGAGCCAAATGTGACTGAAGCATTACTGGTATGTTTAGGGTCATTGTCATGTTGCAAGGTCCACCTTCGGTTGAGCTTCAACTTTTTGACAGATGGCCTCACATTACCCTCAAGCACCCTCTGGTACAATGAAGAATTCATAGTGGATTCTATGATGGTGAGCTGACCAGGCCCTGATGCAGCGAAGCTGCCCCAAACCATAATATTTCCACCACCATGCTTTACAGTTGGTATCAGGTTCTTGTGGTCAAATGCTGTCTTTGGTTTTTGCCAAACATGTCTTCTGGTACTGTGGCCAAATAGCTCTACCTTTGACTCATCTGTCCAGAGCACATTGTTCCAGGAGTGCTGGTCTTTGCCTCAGTGTTCATTGGCAAACTTTAGTCTTGCCCTGATGTTCTTGCTGGCCAGCAAAGGTTTCCTCCTGGCACACCTCTGATGTAGATCAAATTTGTGCAGCCTCTTTCTAATGGTAGACTCGTGCACTTTGACATCAACAGTGGCAAGAGTTACCTCTTTCAGCATCTTGCGGTCTGCTCTCGGGCTGAACTTGCTGGGACGGCCTGGCCTGAACAAGTTGGCAGTTGTTTGGAATCTTCTCCACTTGAATATGATCTTCGGGACAGTAGAATGATTGATTTCAAATTGTTTGGAGATCTTTTTAAATCCCTTCCCAGACTCGTAGGCATCTATAACCTTCTTTCTGAAGGCCTCAGAGAGCTCTTTTGATCTAAGCATGGTGATGCCGCACACTTCAACGACAAAGAGCAAACCAAACTAAATGTCTGAGGTTTAAATAAGACAGGTTCCTCCAAGATACTCTCTAACGATGTTCTAATCATTTGCACCTGAGCTGGTGCACCTGATTCTAATTTTAGGTATTTGAAGTAGTGATAAATGAAGGGGTGTACTTACTTTTTCCACATGCGAAATTTGCATTTATGTTTATTTAAATTATACAATGGACTACAATATGTAAATGTTTCATGATATTTGTTATATTATATCACCTTTATCTATCAATATCGTTGAAATGAAGATCAAATAGCTGTATGTTGAAATATGTTGAAAAAGTCAAAACTTTACATGGGGTGTACTTACTTTTTCACATGACTGTATATAATGCTATGACATTGGCTGACTTCCAAGGAGATGGAAGATGACCTGGGCAAATGAGAAGGTGAAAAGGGCAGTGAAAGGATGTGCAAGAGCAGCAGAGCAGGTTTTTATGACTTGTCAGTTGAACATTTGGTGATTTACAAACATTATTTCCTTATGTTTGGAAATTATTTCCATTATTTCTTTCATTTATTTCATCACCATTATTTCCATTATTTCCTTAGCCTGGTGTTGGCTTAGCGGTAAGGGTGCTGGCTTGGGATCCTCGGATCCTGGGTTCGAATCCCGGTCGATCGCTGAATTAACGCCAGGGGGGTTGACTCAGCCTGTCATCCTTCCGAGGTCGGCAAATTGAGTACCAGCTTGCTGGGATGAATGATCCCGGTGTGTACCCCGGTTTAGAATAGGTACACCGTATCCCTGCGCATCGTAAGAGGCGACCAAGGGTTGGCGTCAGGAAGGGTATCCGGCCATAAAAAACATTGCCTCAAACAGGGAACCATGATTGTCATGGGGCCCACAAGGCTAACCCCCGCTCTAGCGGGGGAAATGGCCTTAAAACGATCATTCATTCATTCATTCATTTCCTTAGAGAGATACATATTGTGGGATTACTGGCAATAAATTGCTCATGATGTAATTGTTTTTGGGAGGCACAGCCATTTGTCAAAATGTGCACTAATTAGAGCAAAGTGCCACAAAGGCCACAAAAAAGACCACAAAGGCAAAAATTCATTTGAAAAGGGCAGCCCCATTATTCAAAGCAATGGGCCATGCTGGATAAGACAGAGTCATAATTAACGATTCAATACGTCTTATTGGTTCCGGGTGCCACATTTGCCCTCTTCGCTATCATCTACAATTCCCAAAGATGGTTTCGGTGCTGCACTCTTACTTTGCGGTGTGTTTGAGGGAATGATTCTACCACTGCTTCATAAAATGACATGGCGTAGAACTACTTGATAATATTATGCGGATGATGGTGATAATGGATGGGTACTTGAGTTTCCATCTTCGTCGCACTTGGCCTCTTCATTGTGTAATTAACAATGTGATTTTCTTCTATAAAAGTGATACTTCTATAAAATAGAAATAGCTGTTATGATTGATCATAACTATAGTACTTCCATAATAATAATAATTCGATCATCAGTGTGACACTGCTCTTCATCAGCTCTCTTTACACTGTGGCCTGCTCAGTTACATCTCCACTTCCTGCTATTAGTCTTCCTCATGGGTGAAAATGATGCTTAACTCTCAAAAAAATAAATGCAGTGAAGAGAGAAGCTGAAGCAAAGAGGTAGAATGAAATATCACTATTTGGAATGTCTCTGGAAGTATTATGTTGTAAAGGAGAATCTGCAAAAAGAAAATAAATCTGGGCATACATCATTTTCAACTAAGCACAAAGTATTTTACTCAACTAGCAGAGCTGAATTTTCTGATTTATTTGCGAGGCTTTGCCAGACTGAGACACAAATTCCGGGGCTTTGGGGAAATTTTCCAAGTGTACGTCATTGAAGGAGTTTAAGCAATTCGTATCGAGACAAATACTCATAAGAGGAGGAAAGATACACATGCTGCAAACGTTATATAAAGACTTTAAAGCCATGTGTGCAGATTGGATTACTCCGTTCCTTTCTCAAATATCTAGCATATTCAAACGTGAATTGACTGACTTCCGTACCACCAGTTCACTGCTTTGCCATTTATTTGATTATATGCAGAGCTCTGACTTACTGGAATATTTCATTCCCAACTTAAGGGCCTTACGAAAAACCTTCAGAAATTCTTAACATAGAAATACAACAGTTCCTGATTTTCCATTTTTTTCTTGTGTCCCTCAGAAATTGTAAATCCTTTGGTGTTTGTACTCGATGGCCTGGCTGAAATGTTTGCATGAGCCTAGTATAATATTCCCCTGCAATTGTAGTTTTGTGACGCATATAGTCAATCGGTTGGATTCCCTTCGCATTCCAGAACTTCACGTCCATGATCTTGCAAGTTGAGCCGTACCTAGGTTTTTGGTGTGAAATTGATTTGGTGCCAGTTACTCCTTGTACTTCTATTGCATGGATTCTAATTTGGCTTCAGGGTCCCAGTGGGGAAGCTACGTTTTGCCATAAAGTTGGCTGGGTTCACGTCAAACAGTTAGAAAGGCGTACGATACGATGCTAGCCATCAATGTTAGTTAGGCAGCTTAGCAATTTTTGGGGGAACGACTTCACAAAAGTACCATTTTTATTTTCGTGGTTCATTGGACCATGTGCAATAGAATTAGGACCGGAGGCAAGACATATACAGTGTTTGACTTTTGCGCAAATACGACTCGCACAGCATAATATCGAGCAATACATTTATGCAAATAAATCATCAGCTATTGGAGTTAGACTAAAATCGTAAATACATAAATTGCTGGACAAATTACCTTGAACAACATGTTGTCTGTTCTAAAGCTATATTGTCATTGCATCCTTGTAGTTGCGTAAATGTTAGATATATGAGAGGTGCGCGAGTCACAAGTATAACACATTTGTATAAACACTCGGTATTATATTACTAATTATTATTACATGGAAGCGTAAGATTTATTATGCAAGCATGCATAACTTTTACAAATAACACTGCATGTAATGAAATAAAAGTTAGCCTCCTTGTTGAAAATATATACATAATTGGTTTATGTCCTTGGTTTTTGTCCAATAAAAACGTGAAGAACACTGTACAGGGTGGGCCAAAAGTAACCATACATAGGGAAAATAAACACTTTTATGAAATTACTCCAATAACGTAAGTTTTGCCGATTAACCTCTCCATTGACGTAAAAATTGGCTTCATCGGTAAACAAGATCCCAGATGAGAAGTTTGCGTCATCGTTCAATTTGCTTAATGCCCATTCACAAAATTCCATCCGTCTATCCGGGTCGTCTTCACTCAGATGCTGCGCCATATGCAATTTGTATGGATGCCATTTGTTTGCTTTCAAAATGCACCTGATACTCGATCTGCTGACACCGCTTTCTGCAGACAACCGTCGTGTACTTTTTAGGGGACTCCGTGTAAGCGTTGTTAGTATTCTGTCCGTTGTATCTTCATCTGTGGCTGTACGTCTGCTACCATTTTTTAAAACCCTATGTATGGCTACTTATGGCCCACCCTGTATATTTCTTGCCTCCGGTCCTAAATCTATTGTATATGGTCTAATGGACCACCAAAATAAAAATGGTGCTTTTGTCAAGCCGTTCCCCATTTTCGATAAATATGCTGCTAAGCTGCCTGACTATGTTGATTGTAAGTGTTGAAGTTTCAAGGAACCCATCTTAATTGTTGGGAACATGAACATGCCAGGTTTTCATGGATGATGGTGAAATTCCAAGTACTGAGGATATTTTGGTGACATGCACAGTGTTATTGCATGTTTATTGCCTTGAATAGGCAATATCGATCGTTTGCGTGTTGGTCACAGCTAAGGTGGCGTGTCGACATCATCTCGAGTAATCTTCTAGGGACTCCTGTCCATGATCACATTCGGTCACCCATTTGGCTTGCAGAGGATTTGAGGGTGCACCTTTGCTCACGTGTTCCAAGGAGCTCAGGTTCCTTGGAGAGATAAATATTGTGGAATTACTGGCAATAAATTGCTCATGGTGTAATTGGTTTTGGGAGGCACAGCCGCTTGTCGAAATGTGCACTAATCAGAGCAAAGTGTCCGAAAAAGACCACAAGCCAAAAATTCATCTACAACCACCCACAACCACCTTTTATTTGTGTGTTTCGATGAAGCTGGCATTTTATATATATAAAAACTTGACGATGCCTCAATACAGTACACTATACTTTGACGAAGATTCATAATTTATGACAAAACAAACTTATGGATTATACTCGTGAACAATAAGATTAATGTTACAAAAGTAAATAGACTATGATTTGTGTGTGTGTGTGTGTGTGTGTGTGTGTGTGTGTGTGTGTGTGTGTGTGTGTGTGTGTGTGTGTGTGTGTGTGTGTGTGTGTGTGTGTGTGTGTGTGTGTTTGACTTGTATACACTCCTAAGATGCTGGATGGAATGAGCAGAATAACACTGGATGGAATCAATCATAATTTATTTTTGGATTGAAGAAGGAAATCCTGTATTTGTCACAATAGTGTTCACAAACTGTCCACCATTCATTGCATTCCTCGTCACCTTGTTCTCAGACATGGAGAATTGTGTGACTTTCTGGTCATCTATGATCATCTGGTCATCTAATCATCCACTCCTGTCAATCAAATATTGCTTTGTGCAATTATTCTGTCTCCAGGTCCATATCCTTCTTCAACATGTTGCTGTCGTTGAGAGCTCGTCTGTTCCGCTTACCTCCAATGTTTAGGTGTCCAGAATACAAGATTGGTTCGTTTATGCGATGGTAGCCGTGCCCAGGAATCCTGAGACATCTCCTGAGTTTAACCGACAGCCGTGGAAGAGAACATTAGAGCTCTTTATTTTTTACATGTACAAACCAATGGATATTGAAAGCTGAACGAATAAGTCGAGTATAGCATCCATCAAGTCCCTTCTTGTGGGTCACAGTGAGAGTTCATGCTTCACTTCCATCAAGCAGGACGGACTCGACTGTTGCCATGAACAGTCGTTCCTTGATATGCCAAGAGAGTGTCAACTTCCATATTCATGAAAGTTTGTTGCAAGCTCTCCATGTGATAGCTTTCCTTTGTTTGATATCCTGAGCAGTTGTGTTAACACAGGAACCCAGATACTTGAAGTAATTGATTGTCTCAAGTTTATTAACTCAACTGGACGAGTTCATCACATACTGAACCCTCCGGCGTCCGTCGTCTGTCGTCATCGTCGTCGTCTGTCGTCTGTCATCAGTTAACTTTTCGACGTTAACACTCCAGCGTCCACAAGTATCAACCGATTCTGATCAAACTTGACATGCAGAATCCTTACCCCAAGGACCAGGTTGGTATTACATTTCAGCCCGATCCGTTGAAAAATGGCGGACTGAGGCGACCATTTTTTTTTTGGTCATGAAAACGACGTTAACGCTCTAGCGTCCACAAATATTAACAAATTTTGATCAAACTTATAGTGTTTAACCCTTACCACACAAGGTAGGTTGCTATTGCATTCCAATCCGATCCGTCACAAAATGGCCGCCATAGGCCGCCATATTGTTTTCAGCTCCGAAACGACGTTAAGACTTTAACGTCTAAAATATTTATGGATTTTGATCAAACTTGGTGTGTGAGACTCTTACCACACAAGGTAGGTTGCTATCTTAAGTCAAATCTAGTACAGACAACTGGCCTACTTTAAAGTTGTCCCAGTTCAGTTGAGTTCTGCTTCCCTGGAAGCTCTAGTTCCATTGTTTGATATGATTGAAACCTCAGTAGTTACATACCACATTCTATCGGGTCTCCTTTTCACTAAATATACAGGAAGGTACAAAAGTCTGAGTACACGTAAATCAATGCCAAACTTTCTTATACCACAATTTCAAACAGCAATTTTTAATAATATTGAAGACATTTATTGATATTCTCCCACTTACTGTCGTTATTATTGACTAAAATTTTGTGATAATTAACAGAATGAACCAGAACGGCACTCGGTGGAGTGTATACCTCTGCCAGGTTGAACAGTTAATGTTTTGTATCCCACTGATAGGCCGGATCTGCCTCCGAACCTGAACCAAAATATATTCAGCTTGTTCTTGTCACCTACCCAACTCATCCACCTAATTTTGTTATAAACTATCCATAACTTTTTGAGATATCTTGCTATATATCATTTTTAGCACCATCTCTTTAGCACCAACCGATTCTGATCAAACTTGACATGCAGAATCCTTACCCCAAGGACCAGGTTGGTATTACATTTCAGCCCGATCCGTTGAAAAATTATTCTATTTTAGTCTATTTACTTTTGTCTACCGCTCCCGATGTTATTTGTTTTGTGTGTCTGTTTGTCTTTCTGTGTGATTAATGTTCGCTCTTTCACGAGCCTCGATCTCGTATACAAAAAAAAAAAAAAAAAAAAAAAATCTCTTAATGGTGAAGAATCATTTGTAAAAATTATAGAGTCCGGATCTTCACCAAAATCTAATCAATTCGTCAATGTCATACATCTAACATGTCCACCAAGTTTTGCCTGAATCTGTCCATAACTTGAGATATCATGCTCACAGACAGACAAACAAACAGACAAACATGGGTGAAAACATAACCTCCGTTCACCTTTGGTGGCTTAGGTGAGGAAGGGGGAATACATTTGAGAGAGAGCTAAAATTTACATGAACATTCTGATTATGCTTTTGATCTTCCAAAACCTTGATCTTTTCTACCCCCTGTTAATTCACCCCAAATCTAACTCATTCAAATTCTGTTTTCTTTCCTGAAAGTCCTTGTTGTGTTACTAGTGTCCATCTTGTTACCTCCGCCACCAAAGGTGGGTGGAGGTTATGTTTTCACGCCGGTCTGTTTGTCTGTCCGTTTGTTTGTGAACAAGATATCTCAAAACGTTGTGGACGGATTCTGACGAAATTTGGCAAAAAGGTAGCGTATGTGACAAGGACGAAATGATTCGATTTTGGTGAAGATCCGGATCCGGATCCGGATCCCGCTACTACAATTTTTTAAGTGATTCTTCACCATTGGGACATAGGGCCAAAAACGATAAATAGTACGATATCTCAAAAAAGTATGACTTTGTGGACAGGTTGTGTGTGTGACAAGGAAGAATCCATTCAATTTTGGTGAAGATCTGAATATGGATTCAGATATGATAATTATTTAATTTTTATGTGATTATTCACCATTGAATGATAGGGCTAAAACTAACATATAGCAGGATATCTCGAAAGGTTATGGACCGATTTGGACGAAACTAGGTGGGCAGGTTGTGTGTGTGACAAGGAAGAAGCGATTCAATTTTGGTGAAGATCCGGATCTGGATCCGCATCCGGCTGGTAGCATTTTTTAAGCGATTCTTCACCATTGGGAGATAGGACCAAAAACGATGCAAAGCAGGACTTGTCAAAAAGTTGTGGATGGATGATTTTGATTAAATGTGATTCTGTATTTTGATTTTCTGGTCTACTCGGATAAAAAACGTAAACTGTTCACCTGGTGGAGGTATGCTTTCCACCGAGTGCCGTTCTAGTTTATCCCGTGTATCCCGCCCAAGCCCTCTCCCTTCCACAGATCTCCTGATGTCCCTGTTCCCTACCATTGTTGTGCTTCCCTCTCTCCCCCTCTCTTGTCTCCCGCTCCCTTTATTATATGTTCTATTTATTAGGTCATGCACAAGCCTCGACTTGGTGAACAACAAAAAATGCTCTGGAGTGCCTTACAAAAGAGTTGGAGAATTGAATTCATGTAAAGGCATATTTTCCCTGTTATACAGTGCATTCAGAAAGTATTCAGACCCCTTCACTTTTTTCACCTTTTGTTATGTTGCAGCCTTATGCTGGAATTGTTTAAATTCATTTTTTTCCCTCATCAATCTACACTCAATACCCCATAATGACAAAGAGAAAACAGGATTTTCTTTGTCATTATGGGGTATTGATTGTAGATTGATGAGGGAAAAAATGAATTATAAACGATTACACATGAAAGCCCACAGAATCTTGTTTCTCACAGTCTGAGAGTCCTTTCGGTGCTTTTTTGCAAACTCCAAGCGGGCTTTTATGTGTCTTTCACTGAGGAGAGGCTTCCGTCTGGCTACTCTGCTATAAAGCCCAGATCGGTGGAGTGTTGCAGTGATGGTTGTCCTTCTGGAAGTTTCTCCCATCTCCACATAGGATATCTGGAGCTCAGCCAGAGTGACCATCGGGTTCTTGGTCACCTCGCTTACCAAGGCCCTTCTCCCCCGATTGCTCAGTTTGGCCGGGCGGCCAGCTCTAGGAAGAGTCCTGGTTGTTCCAAACTTCTTCCATTTAAGAATTATGGAGGCCACTGTGCTCTTGGGAACCTTCAATGCAGCAGAAATTTTTTTGTAGGCTTCCCCAAATCTGTGCCTCGACACAATCCTGTCTCTGAGCTCTGCAGGCAGTTCCTTCGACCTCATGGCTTGGTTTTTGCTCTGATATGCATCGTCAGCTGTGAGACCTTATATAGACAGGTGTGTGCCTTTCCAAATCATGGCCCATCAATTGAATTTACCACAAGTGGACTCCAATCAAGGTGTAGAAACATCTGAAAGATGATCAAGAGAAATGGGAGGCACCTGAGATAAATTTCAAGTGTCATAGCAAAGTGTCTGAATACTTATGTCAATGTGATATTTCAGTTTTTTCTTTTTAATAAATTTGCAAAACTTTTTTAAATCCTGTTTTCTCTTTGTCATTATGGGGTATTGAGTGTAGATTGATGAGGGAAAAAAAAGAATTTAAACGATCTCAGCACAAGGCTGCAACATAACAAAATGTGAAAAAAGTGAAGGGGTCTGAATACTTTCTGAATGCACTGTAAGTGTTACTATATATTTAAGAGTTCACAGAAATTCCTGGAAAGTGCATTTGGTTTCATATTATAACGATTTATTTTATCACATCTAGTTTATTAAATTTACGACTCGACTCAGACTTTTGTGCCCCACCGAAGGTTACAACTCGGTCTTATTCTTATTTTCCGGTATCAGTTCGATATCCCTTACTTTCTTTACAAGATGCAAAGTCCAATTATTACCTTCCTCTCTCATGGCTTTAATAATTTCAACTGCAATTCCAGCAGATTAACTTGCTTTTCCTTTAGATATTTTATTTATGACTTGCCACTCTTCCCTCTGAATCGCTTACACTGATCATTTTCTTCTTAAGGACCATGCAGGTTCGGTTCTTTCTTTTTTTTTGTACACAAAGTCAAGGCTCGTGGAAGAGCTGGAACACAGAACGGATCAGGACGCAACATTACAAAAGCAACAGGAGAAGGAGAAGGGGGAAATGCCAACAGCAGGGAGGAAAAGGACGGAGGCGGAAAAAAACGGATGGATGTGGGTAACGGTGAGGGGTAGGGAAGAACGCATGGGGTGGAAAAGATGGATACATAAGCAAAATTTTGGAAGGGATCAGGGTGGTTTAACATGTGTGCAAAAAAAACAGATCATGGTTTTGGATGGAGGGATGATTTGAGATGGTGGTGAACAGCTGTCTTGAAGATCTGGAGGGAAGAGTGGGATTGAAACAAGTAAATGAAAAAACATGTTTTACGGCTACACACTTTTATTTCTTTTTTTTTTATTAAATTTTTTTTTTAAATAAAATTACATTTTGATAGATGAAATTGTACCAGAGAAGAGGACTGTGGACCAAATTTCAGCTCCCTAGGGCGTATGGAACCTAGAAAACGAACGGCTCAAATATTTGAAACGGGACAAACAAAGTTCAGATGAAGTTAAATAATAGTGTGTAAAAAGTGTGGAAGTGTGGGAAAAACCGAAGTGGGAAAAAGGAGAAACAAATGAGTGGAGGTGACCATTTGTTCTGGATTTTCACTAATAATAATAATAATAATAATAATAATAATAACTAGAACTGCCACTTTAAAACTGCTGGCAGTGATGACCGGTTTACTCGCACCCACTTTTGATACAACCCCACTTTTGATACAACCCCACTTTTGATACAACCCCACTTTTCATACAACCCCACTTTTGATACAACCCCACTTTTCATACAACCCCACTTTCATTGGACATGCTTTGACACAACCCCCTTGGATACAACCCTGATAAACACACACACACAAACACACACACACACACCGCCCCTTCACACACACCCCCTTCACACACACTCACACACACACACACACACACACACACACATCCCCCCTCCCCCACACACACACCCCTCCACACATACACACACACACATACACACACACACACACACATCCAACCCCCCTCCTTCACACAACCCCTCCCCCCACGTACATACATATCCACCGCCCCCCCCCCCCCACACCCACACACCCACACACAAACACCCCTCCCCCCACACGCACACCCCTCCACACATACACACACACACACACACACACACACACCAACCCCCCCCCCCCACCCCACACGCACACACACACACGCACACCAACCCCCCCCCCCCCCCACACACACACATACAACACACACACACACACACACACACGGCAATCCATGCACTGATTGCAGAAAAAGCGATTTTTAAAAGAAAATTAACCTGAAATTGCAGACAGGATTATTTATTTTATCTGAGAAACCAAGGGAGGTTTCTTCTTCTTTAGTTTCTCATAACTTTTGTTTCAACTGCGATCGAGTTTTAAAAAAGTCAGAATTTGATACATTCCACCAAATATCTTTATAAACACGGTAAAATATTGTACATTTACGCTCCCCACTCTCGACAAACTGAAGAAAAAGTGTCGCGCTTATTCTTCTTCTTCTTCTTCTTCACCCAATAACTACCTCTCGCTAACAGACTCAACAGTCAACTGCATCTAAAACAAATTCCTTGCTTTGTTTGGTGATAAATGGTCATTTATCGAGTTTAACAATACACATCACGTTCGTAAAAGCGCAGCATTTAACAACGAAAATATCATTAAATAATGCCAAAATGAGTAAAGACAAGAAACAACAATGGCCGCCGTTTTTGTTCCTAATCGCTGTGACGAGCCGAATCAAGTCTGTTCTATCAAACATTATATCGTACAAAAGTGTGGTTACAATAATAATAATAATAATAATAATAATAATAATAATAATAATAATAATCAGTTTATTTCAAAAAGACTTTCACAGCCATAGGCTGAATTGCAGTCAATTTACAAATAGTACAGGGATAAACACAAAAAATATATATGGCTCAAACCTAAAATGGCAAATAAATAAGATAAAATTGCCATCCAAACGAAGAAAAAAAACACAGATATCTAATAAAACACAATAGGCATCAAACTTGTTAACAGAAGGACCTCATCCCGTTGTTATTCAAAAGTGAGGTAAAAAGGGGATGGGGCTGCACTTGTAGCGGTTGGTTCGACATCTAATAGTAGATAACATGTCAGAGTTTCTTCCTTAAGTTATAGTTCCTAGGTGGAGTAGGGGGGAGGTGGGGGGGGGGGGGGGTAATCTCTGTGTATGTTTGATTTTAAACGTACATTACCAAAATTGAAGGAGGGCTGTTCGAGCCTCTTAGAAAGAACAGTACCTGACATACCGGAATATTAAGTACCTGACAAATGTCTGCATAAGATTTGGTTCTACAAAAGTCACGAGAGAATTATACAAAATGCTTTCCGTTGCAATTTCTTCAAACATTCTTTCTGGCATTTTGTTAAGCCACAAAACCATGCAGGTGACGCGTATTCCAAAGTGGGTCTAACATACTGTAAATATGCTGCTATTAATTCAGAAACAGGGATATTACAACGTTTTAGTTGCCACAAAAAGTAGAGTTTTCTGTTGAAGGTTTTACACATGGCCTGAACTTGAGTGTCCCATTTCAAGTTTTCTTGCACATGGATGCCGAGTAGTTTAACACAATCTGTTTGATTAATACCTGACTCTCCGATATGAAAACTAAGCACCTCTGCCGGAAGTCTTCGAAAACATGTAATCATGACTTGGAATTTATTCGTATTAAGATTCATAGTTTTTAGATGACCATTCTTGGAGACAGTCAAGGTTCTGCTGCACATAACTAGTTTGTTCAGTGTCGCTATAAGTTTGACAAAAGGTCATGTCATCAATATACTTGTGGTGTGAAACCTCAGGATAACCGGAAACAGTCATTTATCATGGCTAAGAAAGCAACCGGACCAATTTTTGTGCCTTGAGGAACCCCAGCATTGGTTATTTCCCCTGTGGAAACTTCCCCGTTATACCGTACAGCCTGACTTATATTAGATTTTAAAAAACTACAAATCCATGGGATAATAGATGGTCTAACACCAAGATTAATGAATTTATCAACAACAATCTGGTGACGTATGGTACACGATCAAATGCTTTAGAGAAGTCAGTAGCTACCAGAACTGAAGAATGTTGGTGTTTATCAGATCCCTTAAAAATATGATCCAGTATTTTAACTAAACAATGAGTTGTAGACAAACCCTTAAGAGAGCCGAACTGTTGAATGTCAATATACTTCCTAATGTCCTCACATAGCCAGTTTAGAACAAAATCCTCATAAACTTTGGAAAATAAGCATCTGAGTGAAATTGGATGCAGATTATCAAGATTGTGTGGTTGAGACTTTGGAACCGGTATAACATAAGCAGATTTCCAAATGTCAGGTAATACACCTTCACAGAATGAACAATTGAATATTTCAGTAAGTGCGGAACACAATTCGTATGGAAATTCCTTAATAATACGAGGTGGAATACAGTCCGTTCTGGACTACGTAAGTTTCTTTAAAATGTCCTGTGGAGACACTGAAGGGGTTGGAGCAGCAGAAGGTAGGTAGGCAGACAACTGATTAAGATCGAGTTACGGAATGTCCTGAACCCCCGAGATGAAACGTTGATTCACTTCGTTGGCTGCATCCTTCAGTGACATTTCCGACAAGCTAAAACTTGTTTTTCTGTTATGTCCAGGAAGTTTTTTTTATTTGACGATGCCACTGAGGAGGGTTAAGCTTTTTCAATTTGCCAACGCTGGAGTCATAGAATAGTCGCATCGCACGCTTTACTAATCTAATTATTTTATTGCTTAGCAGTCACCATAAAAATTATTTACCACTGGAGAAAGCTTTTTGTCTTTTTAGAATGAGCGATTTCAATTCTGGTGTAAACCACAGTTTATCCTCTGAGTGAATGAATATGACTTTAGTTGGAAAAAAATTATCGATGGCCTTGTGCAACACCTCGTAAAATACAGAAGTTTTTTCTTGTGCAGTTTCAGCAACTTCAACCTCGCTCCATTTGTGGTTAGTTATCCACTGACCAAAGGCTCGTTGATCTGAGTCTTTGGTAGGACACACAATGCGTGTATGGAAAATGTTACACTTCTTTTCAGGTTGCAATGGTTGCCACAGAACTGCATAATGGTCACTCAGGCCAATAGGGGTAGATACCTTGGGCTCATGGTAATGCTGTTTTAAATTCGTTAAAATATTGTCCAAGGTAGCTTGAACCCTGGTCGGGGTTTCAACAACTTGGACTAAGCCAGTTAATTGACAAATTAATTCAGTGTCCACCTTACTATAAATCACCAAGAATCACAACTCCTGCACGAGGGTACTGAATCTGCAACATATCTAATGTGGATAATAAATGTTCAATGAGCAGAGCATCGTGTGGCAGAGCAGAGCTCCTGCTTTGTTTGGTGAAGCAGGAGGATGATAAAGAGCACATACAATCAAACCACTAACTGTCCGAGGTAACCGCTGAGGGCGAGCCCACACCCAAATTACTTCAAGTTCATCTGGCACAGAGATTTCATTCAAAGCTCTTACTTCAATGCTTTCTCTAATATATATGGCTACAGCTCTACCTCGTCTATTGCAGCGGGATTTGCTAATAAGAGCAAATTTGGAGATTGCAAACACACCGGGTCAATTTCTGAGGGGAACAACCAGACTTGGCATTTAATATGGAATATTTTTTTTGTGGCGGTGAACGTACTTTTCAAGATGTCTTAGAACCAAAAGTTCATTGGAATTATGTTGAAATTATTCTAGATTTTGTTAATGTGACCTTTAAAAGAAAAAAAACCACATTTGACATTTCGAAACAAATAAATTGATCCTTGAAAGTGATGTAAACTGATATCGAACTCAATTCATGGACAGTACTGTGTTAAACTTCTGTACGTTTTCCAGAAGTATCTCTTTATTTTGCAAATTAGCCAAAAAATTTTTTAACAAAAACAAAAGTTAAATTACAACTGGGATTCCAGACAGAAAATGACAGTTCAGTACTTCGTGTAACCCCCACGAGCATTCAGGAGAGCACGTACACGTTGAGGCATATGCTGTTCACGAGATTTGCCAAGGTTTGGACAGGAATCGCTTGCCATGCAGTGACAATAGCCTGCTGCAATTCACGCACAGAGGTCGGCTGCTGGTCCAAGTGGTAGATTTGATGCATTAATTCTGCCCACAAGTTCTCTATCGGATTCATATCCGGGGACATGGCAGGCCACTCCATATGCTCTACACCACGGTCAGCAAGAAAGTGTTGGATCATGCAAGCACGCTGAGGCCGTGCATTGTCATCTTGGAAGACAAAGTTTCCTAGAAAGGCTGCACGAGCAAATGGAAGCAATGTTCCTTCCAGGATGACCCTGTACTTGAACTGGTTCAGGTTTCCATTCAGAACAACCAGGTCAGTTTTTCCCCCTGCATGAAAAGCAGCCCAAACGGTCACCCCACCACCTCCAGCTTGGACTCTTGGCACTATACAATCTTTGTTGTAGGCTTCATGCACTTGTCTCTGCACTCGGACGCGGCCATCTTGACGATAGACCAGAAATCTAGACTCGTCACTGAAGATCATGTGATTCCAGTGTCCTGGCTGCCATTGACGGTGCTCTCTGGCCCACTGCAATCGGTGCTGGCGGTGTTGTCTGGTCAGGCGTGGCTTTCTCAGGGGACGCCTGGCACGATAGCCTGCTTGAACCAGTCGTTGGTTGACTAGCCTTCTGGATACAGGCACATTTGTCAGTTGCTGCCACTCAGCCCTAAGCCGATTAGCTGACTTGGTATGGCCATTGCGGACTAACCGGTGCAGCTGGCGATCATCCCTCCTTGTGGTTCTGCGGGGGCGTCCTGGCCTCGGTATTGGAGTAGGGACACCCCTCTGAGCATTTCGTTTCAGGATCTTTGACACCTGACCTTGAGTGATGCCATACTGCCGAACAATAGCACGCTGTTTCATGCCGTAATTTCGTAAAGCCACCACTCCATGACAAACAGCATTGTCGAGTTGACGGACCATCTCCAGAGGAAGCGGCAATAACTTTTGGAGACGTGCAGCAGTTGTTTTCCACTAATACAGAACGCAACAACCCTTGTATACCCGACTGTGAAGCCAATCATCAAATGCACCTGTCCGTACATTTTGCCACGCCACCTGTGATATAATCCTGTTGTTGACTTCTTGCTGTGACAGACAATCAGTGACATGGTTCTTTTAACAAATAAATCACCAAAGTGTAAAAGAAACTCACCAGATTGATATACTGAGTTGAGAAAGTAAACCCAAGTCAAGAAAAACAATATATTCCATATTAAATGCCAAGTCTGTATGTTTCACTGATAGCAGCTATTTCAATATGGTTAATGTTCAACATAACCTCGAGTTCATCAATATGTTGAACCAGGGATCTTGCAATTATCAAGATAAAAGATGGAGTGGTGTTAACGTGCTGGACTAGTCCTGTACAGTTCAACTTTGACCCACAGTTAACTGAGTCATTCAGTTGCACGTAGACAAGATTCAATTTCACCACACCATGGTCATGTTGCAGATGTGAATGACGTGCCCTTGGTAGGCTTAACAAGACAGTGATCTTCCTTCTCACATGTCGACCAGCTCCACAACCACGCTTGATTCTGACTTTGGTTATTGGAAGGGTTTTCAAGGTCTTCCACACCTCATTAGAAACATTAGGAACTGACTCACCAAGTGATTTTAAATCAAGAAGTTTGGTTCTGGAATACCGCTATCGCAGAATTCACCGATCACCACGTTGGAATGGTCCCGCCTGGGCAACCGCACACAATGCGAGTGAGGACAGCTGGTCACCAGCAACGCCACCAATGCCTGTAGGAGACTATTGCAGCACCATGGCCAATGACTCCAATCCCCCCATGGGACAACACACCAGCAGCCCAGACAGCACGGACGTGTAGTGAAAGAATACCACTCCTCCAGTAAGAGAAACATGGTTACCAAAATCGAATTCTGCAGTCGCAATCCTGGAGTGGTCCCACCCAGGCAACTGAGCAAAGCACAAGCCAGGATAGCTGGGTACCAGTGAAGCTGCCAATACTTGTATGAAATGGTACAAAGTAGCATGGCTGTTGTCCCTCTCTTCCTTGTGCTGGTAAACCAGTCATCAAATTTACAGTTAATACAGGTGTGTGGGAACCCAACACTGTTCCACAGGTAGTCAAATAGTTAGAAAACTATTGCTCCAAGGGGTATCCCAAAATGAAGTGTCTGAAGCCCACAAGGGAGGTGAAAACAGTCAGGACAAAACAAAAATGGCTGCCTGTAAGGCGCAGATGAAAAACAGGAAGTGACCCAAGGAGGGGTTGTTGGTGGACCACGTGCACCCTGCACATACCAGGGGGGACAAAGCACGGGGAGGGCAGAGGGTGCAAGATCAGAAAGGAGGCGGTAGAAGAAAAAGAAACAGAGACCACCGACCTGTCAGCATTGGCTTAGTACCATTCTTCTTGTACTATCCTTTCCATACTTGCCTCTTTGCTCTTGCCACTTCTCTCTGCTACATTTTTTACATTCTTTATAACTATTCTGTTGCTTCTTTTTTTGCTTCCAAACATACCATTAGAAAAAGTTATTTCTTCCATTTCATAGCTTTTTTTAACTTTGTCCCACCACACACCACCATTTTACCACCACCAGTGGACACCACCACCACCAGTGTCCCACTTTGTCCCACCACCACCATTTTCACTTTGTCCCACCACCACTTTGTCCAATTTTTAACTTTGTCCCACCACATAACTATTCTGTTGCTTCTTTTCTTGCTTCCAAACATACCATTAGAAAAAGTTATTTCTTCCATTTCATAGCTTTTTTTAACTTTGTCCCACCACCATGTTTTTCTCCTGCAATTTTCCGTCTTGTTTTTTTGACATCTTTTCCGCTCCTGGTATTGAGTTTCAATCCAGCACATTCCAAATTCAGTTTTGGTACTTCCAAGGTTGTGGCCTATCCTTTTTGCTTTTTCACTACTTCCGCAAACTCCCTTCTTCCCCATACTCACTTTTCCATTGGCCTCAATTTTTGTTTTATACAAAAAATTAACTCGCTGATGAATTCACCCTGTTACTTTCACAGCTTTAATCACAACTTTAGAATCCTCTTTTTCTTCTTTGGGATCCATTTACATTATATATCCCAAACAAGACTGCAGTCTACAAAACCTCACTGCCCTTCTTTATCAGCATCAGATTGCAGATAACAATGACAGGTTTTCTCCAGCACTTTGTCTTTATGTTTTAAGAAAAACTTACGTTTTTACGATTAAAGTATGATAAAGTGTGGTTTCTTTCACCCACACTCTTCTGAACCCTTCCCCTCTCTCAAGTTTATAAATAGAGAAGACGATGATGTTATTCCATCATAAAGTTTGTTGTTTGTTTGTTTACAATGATTTAATGCTTATGGGGGAACGTACATAAATCACAAGCTTGACAAGGAAATTCCAAGACGTAAGTTTACTTTCCGATGAATTGCAAGTGCATCAATAGACAACTGACTAATGAATGTGCATTACATGAAACCTGAACCTCGTCATGTATTCATATCCCCTCCACCCGCTTTTTTCACCAGTTTCATAGGCCATGTATATGTGGGCACTGCCTTTGTCGTTTGCAACATTTTGGTGCTCATCGCAACTTGTCTTGGTGGAATTACAACTCACCAACAAAGTTGTGATCAGTCATCATGATTTTACCTGCGTGACAGGAAGATTGCCTCCTTCCTGGCTTAAGGCCATTATTTAGTGAGCTGGGTTTCATTTGACAACCCAATAGCAACCAACATGGGGTTTTGCTGAAACAGGATTCGTTTCCAGAAGTTTAGAATCCAAATCTTAAAGAGTTTACTTCAGTCATATTTGAAACCCCAACTTCAAGGAAACTAGTTCAGTTTTATCATCGCAATGCTACTATCGTACTATGACAAAATGGTGTCACTTTCACCCGTTTCACATATCGCTGAGATAATTTGCTTGTGTTTACATTTGTTAAACTCAAACTGTTAAAATTCCCGATTTTTTTCATGATAATTGCAGAATTAATTCGGCAATGTTTCCTTTCAAAAGTGTTTGTTTTCACTGGTATGTGGGAAATGAGAACATGTTGTCAGTTGAGAGTAATGACATTCTAACGGCAGGAGGGATACTGCAAGCAATGAAAACCCCATGATACCCATGTGTTGTTTATAAACACATGAATATATTTTTGGCTTGCCTTGGGTAATCCAGATGGAATGGCTTTCCAAAGGATATGGTTGGAATGATGCGTAGGAATGAAATCATCCTAAGTAACTTATAATACCGCAGGCATTTTCTAGCCAATACCAAAGAGAAAGATTTTTTTTCTTTTTGGGGATTGTATCGATTTCTTGGAAAGTGTCATAAATTTGGAACCATTGATAATTAATGTTTTTGGCTTTGTATCTGTTGGAGCACACATTTTGTTGTTGTTTTCAAAGAATTGCGGCTTTTTTTTTTTTACAATATGAATGCATGGTTGTCACACTGATATCCAGAGGTCAGCAGCAAACCATTGTTTTCATTTCCTGGTTTTTGCTTTGTCATCCCGGGGGCTTTTTTTTCTTGTTTAACTACTTATGTGCCTTCAGCATTTATCAAGGGAATCTTATTCATCCATGTCTCGCTTCATTACCAATGCATGTGTGAAAGTCTTCAATGTGATTGATCGTCAAGGTGTTACTTTTTTTGTTCACGTACAGTCTTGGCCAAAAATATTGGCATCCCTTGCACTTTTTTCAAATGACTCACAAATTTCTCGAAAAATAAGTTGAAATTGACAAAAAATATTTGGTCTCCACAATTCTTAATTTCACAGTAAATATAACAAAACCTTTGTTTTTGATTCAGACCTTAATATATTATTTTAAATTAGAAAATAAAAAGAAATTGCATTGACAAAATTATTGACACCCTAGACTTAATATTTCGTAGCACGGCCTTTGGACGAAATAACTGCAGTCAAGCGCTTCCTATAGCCATGAATGAGCTTCCTACACCTCTCTACTGGCAGTTTGGCCCAATCTTCTTGTGCAAACTGCTCCAGTTCTCCCAGATTTGAAGGGTGCCTTCTCCCAAATGCTGTGTTCAGATCTCCCCCCTCAGGTGTTCAATGGGATTTAGATCTGGACTCATTGCTGGCCACTTCAGAACAGTCCAGCGTTTTGTCTTGAACCATTCCTGGGTGCTTTTTGAAGTGTGTTTGGGGTCATTGACCTGCTGCAAGTCCCATGACCTTCGACTGAGACTCAGCTTTCTGACACTGGGTTGAACATTGCGCTCCAAAATGCCTTGATAATCTCCTGATTTCATGATGCCATGCAAACATTTAAGGCGCCCAGTGCCAGAGGCAGCACAGTAACCCCAAAACATCACTGAACCTTCTCCATGTTTGACTGTAGGGAAGGTGTTCTTTTCTTTGAAGGCTTCATTTTGTTTTCTGTAAACATAGAGATGATGTGTTTATCAAAAAAGCTCTAATTTGGTCTCAACTGTCACAGGACATTCTCCCAGAAGGATTTTAGCTTGTTCATGTGTGTTTTGGCAAACTCCAGTCAGGCTTTCTTATGTCTCTCTCTCAGCAGTGAGGTCCTCCAGGGTCTCCTACCATAGAACAACCTTTCATTGAGTTGGCGACAGATGGTGCGAGTTGAAACTGTCCTATCTTGTGTCTGAAGGTCAACTTGAATCTGTTTGGCAGTTGATCGAGGTGCTTTCTCCACCATTCAAACAATCCTTCGCTACAATCTTCGATCAGGTTTTCTCTTGCAGCCATGTCCAGGGAGGTTGGCCACAGTGGCATGGGTCTTAAACTTCCTGATAACATTGCGTACGGTGGACACAGGAAAATCAAGGTCTCTGGAGATGGATTTGTAGCATTGAGATTGACCATGCTTGGCTACAATCTTGCGTCTGACCTCCTCAGACAATTCTCTGATTTTCTTTCTGTTCTCCATGCTCATTGCAGTACACACAGTGACGCAAAACAGCAGAATCACTCCTTTTCTCCATTTAAACTGGTTGAATGAGTGATTTAAAAAAATATATTGCAGGCACATGCAACTCACCACAGGTGAGTTCAATTTTGCTCCTCCTCGCTATGCGCACTAGATGCCTTACTTTTTGCCAAATCTGGAGCCCAAGTACTGCTCAACTGCTGCCGATTCGTGTTCTACAGTGTTTAAAATATAAAATTTCATTGCAATCTTAAAAGTTGTTCCTCGATCAAGGACTGACAGAGAGACAGACAGACAGAAGTGAACCAAGTGCTTTCCCCCGCTTTGCACGCGGGGTAATAAGCAACAAACAGGAAATATGCATTTGACCATGTTTGTGGCAAGTTTTACAGATGACGATATAGCACAGAGCCTCAGTGTTATGGTCAAACTCGAGAGGGGGTCAAGCTTAGATTTGTGCTGAAGCTTCAACTGTCATAGTCTTGCCAATTTTGCCATGTGTTTCTTTTCAAAATGGGCAGTTTTGGGTGGTGTGGCGAGACACCAGTGGAGCATCCAGACTCCATCACAATGTTTTCATAGTGAATGGGGCTTTCACGCAAGTGGTTCTTGTCTAATGCGTCTTATCAAAACCAATTTCCCCCCCCCCCCCCCCCCCCCCCCGTTTAACATGCAGAAAATAATGTTTTCATTATTTTTGTTTTGTTTATTGGCAAAAGGCAACATCCAAAGTGCTTTCATTGTTTCAGCATTTCACAAATGTTTCCAAACATGTCTTGATTCTCGTGTATATATAATATTATGAGTCTCGTATTTAATTACATAATTATCGTACTGACATCAAAACAACATACATGACAGATTTTCAGACAGCTTCGCTTCGTCTTGGCTTCCTGGCAAGGTGCAGTGTAGCTGTATTGTTATGGTTGCCACTTTGTTGCGTGAACCTGCTGTTATTGCTTAATCATGTTTACAGATGATGGAAAAATTTTCCATGGAAGCGGTGTTGGTGATCCATTTGGCCCGAGATGTTCCAAGGGCGATGTAATGGGGTGCGGGATCATGTTTCCACGAGATTACCAGCTGGACAGCGAAGGTATGTTGCCGTGCACGGCTGAAAACAATAGGATGAGGCAGCAGAGTGGTGCTGTGATATCTAACAAAGTATGTATATTTTAAACATGAGTACATGTGGGATTTACAAGTGAAACTGACCACTTGGATGTTTTATACGCGATATTTGATCATCATTGACAATTCCCAACTCAATTTAGTCTGCAGAAGTAGCAAGTTGCCATAATTTAGATGCTGCATGTGTGAATGTATGGCTGAGGATGAGGATATAGATTGGTGTGGCTATGATTTTCCAGTTTCCTTTTCAGGCATTGACCAGATTTTGCAATTTTGACTTGTATGTACAAAGTATTGACATTGTGCTCTGATTTGACAGCCAATTGGATGATGGACAATTCCTGAGGGTGTACAACTACTGAATTATTTCAGCCTATGAGTTTTTGAGGAAAAGGGGGTTGGCATTTGTCATGTTGAGGCTCAGCCAGGTGACATCATTGGAAAAATTCTGAAAAGAAAGAAAAGGTGTTCACTGTGGTGGCAAAGCGAAGAGTGATGGCTGTGACAGAAATAAGCTGCAGGCTCAGAGATGACACCAGTTTCAAGTGATTGTTTGACTTTGGGAATAACCTCAAGGTTGAAACCGATTTCTGATCTTTCATTCTAAATATAAGTGCGTCATGCACCAGGTAAATGAAGGACATCTGTGCTTTTGACAGGTGATCCACACCCAAAAGGCATGTTGTAGGATGCAGACTACGTGTAACACCCGAACAAATAATGCCCAATCACTTTTGAGTGGATTTATTTTTTTTCTTCTACAATGAGTAATGAAAGACGAGGACATTGTGACGACATAAACAAAGTAAGACTTGTATAAAAATCCCATAATTCAATACCATGTTCCCTCCACACCCTCACAGCCATAACCCAGCATTGTTCAGCACACCGGTTGTCGAATGCTAATACAATCCACCATGCATGACCTCAGTGACCCTTGAAGATTCACCGTTTCCTTTAAGGAATACCTTGCTTGTTTGATTTCATCACTTCCAATGGCCATTTCAATGGCCAAATGTGTCAAACAAACAAATAAACTTGAATGAAGAAAAAAGGAAAAAAAGAACCACCTTTAGAGGCCATTTTTACCCGCAGAGCAGGGGTTGGACCTTTTTTGGGCACCATGGTCCCTTTTTGAAGCAATGTTTTATGGCCGGATGCCCTTCCTGCCGCCAACCCTGTTAGTCGCCTCTTGCGACACCCAGGGAATTACCAGTGAACTGGTACTCAATTTGCCGACCTCAGAAGGATGACAGGCTGAGTCAAGCCCCCTGGTTAATTCAGCGATCGACCGGGATTCGAACCCAGGATCCTCGGATCCCAAGCCGGCACCCTAACCGCCATGCCAACACCAGCATAAGAACGAATGAATAAATTATCAGGTTTGTGATTTACGAAGTAGAGAGGGGGTAAGAAAAGATTAAAAACGATTTTTGTTTTCAACAATATACCTCTGACGCCTGTTACATTTGCTTTCCTTGTGCTGTTCCTCTTTGGACAGGAGACAGTGATGAGACTTTGGATACAGGCCATTGCTCTTTGGATACAGAATTTGAGATCGAAAATGATGTCGATGATGATGATTATGCTGATGACGACGACGATGATGATGATGATGAAAGAGATCTGGAGGATGACCAATTGGAGGAGATTTGGAAGCCCCGACGACGTGCGGATGCCCTGCCTTGTCGGAGTAATATGGAGAAGGAAGATTGTATAAAAGAGGAAATGTTTCCTGAGTCACAAAATAACAAGGTGATGGTAGGTATTCCATTTACCATATTGTACACTGCATTTTTAATCCACAGTTTATGCCATCAGTTTGGTAATTTGGTTTGCAGTATTTGTATGTAAATGGTACCGTATATATTTGCCATATAATTCATTGCCAAGGCTTGCCTGTGAGTTTTTATTTATTTATTTATTTACAATAACGGGCCTCGAGGAACGTTCAAAAAATCTGTTCAAACAACCAAGCTACGCACTGCTATGTAGGAAGGCAAAGTAAAACAATGCCCTCAAGACAAATGCGTTATCCCTGATCACAGACATGTCTGGACAGCTCAGAATATCTAGTGCATAACATCAAGTGGAATAACAAGCTAAATATTGACACAGACATCTAATCACAGTATGGTACAATGCCTGATTACAAAAATAGATTAAATTTATTACATAATTCCACAGCAAAACTAAAATTAAGTAACAATCCCATATGGTGCATTGGTTTCACCCAGGTAGGCCCTGGTTCGATTCCCAGTATAGGAATGCTATTTTACCAGTCTCGGTGGTGTAATGGTTCGAGTGTCTGCTCCGGGTCTGGGAAGTTGCAAGATGCTCAGCATCTAAAAAGGCCATAGCCATAGGTTGGCAACCATTCTGCGGGCTTGATGGGCTGAATGACTTCCTCCTGTATTGAAGTTCCTTGTATGGAAGCAAGCAAACTAATCCTTGGCCATGATATTTAATATCTTAACCTCATCCTTTTCTCTCTCCCTCTCTTTATCTCTCCATTTCTCCCAACCCTCCCCCCCCCCAATCTTTCTCTCATTTTAACTCCCACTCTCCCACTTTTTCACTCCCACTCTCGCTCTTTTTCACTCCCACTCTCCGTCTTTGTCGCTCCCATTTTCCCTCTTTTTTGCTCCCACTTTCCCTCATTTCAATTCCCACTCTCTCTCTTTTTCACTCCTTTGCGACAGTGATGCCCCGACTCCTTGTCGCTCCCACTCTCCCTCTTTATCGCTCCCACTTTCCCTCTTTTTTGCTCCCACTTTCCCTCATTTTAACTTCCACTCTCCCTTTGTTGCTCCCACTCTTCCTCTTTTTTGCCCCTACTTTCGCTCATTTTAACTTCCAATCTCCCTCTTTGTTGCTCCCACTCTCCCTCTTTACCACTCCCACTTTCCCTCTTATTTTGCTCCCACTTTCCCTCATTTTCATTTGCACTCTATCTCTTTTTCACTCCCACTCTCCCTCTTTCTCGCTCCCACTCTCCCTCTTTGTCGCTCCCACTCTCCCTCTTTGTCGCTCCCACTCTCCCTCTTTGTCACTCCCACTTTCCCTCTGTCACTCCCACTCTCCCTCTTTTTTGCTCCCACTTTCCCTCATTTTCACTTGCACTCTATCTCTTTGTCGCTCCCACTCTCCCTCTTTGTCGCTCCCACTCTCCCTCTTTGTCGCTCCCACTCTCCCTCTTTGTCACTCCCACTTTCCCTCTGTCACTCCCACTCTCCCTCTTTTTTGCTCCCACTTTCCCTCATTTTAACTTCCACTCTCCCTTTGTTGCTCCCACTCTTCCTCTTTTTTGCCCCTACTTTCGCTCATTTTAACTTCCAATCTCCCTCTTTGTTGCTCCCACTCTCCCTCTTTACCACTCCCACTTTCCCTCTTATTTTGCTCCCACTTTCCCTCATTTTCATTTGCACTCTATCTCTTTTTCACTCCCACTCTCCCTCTTTCTCGCTCCCACTCTCCCTCTTTGTCGCTCCCACTCTCCCTCTTTGTCGCTCCCACTCTCCCTCTTTGTCACTCCCACTTTCCCTCTGTCACTCCCACTCTCCCTCTTTTTTGCTCCCACTTTCCCTCATTTTCACTTGCACTCTATCTCTTTGTCGCTCCCACTCTCCCTCTTTGTCACTCCCACTTTCCCTCTTTGTCACTCCCACTCTCCCTCTTTTTGCTCCCACTTTCCTTCATTTTCACTTGCAGTCTATCTCTTTGTCGCTCCCACTCTCCCTCTTTTTAGATCCCACTTTCCCTCATTTTCACTCCCACTCTCCCTCTTTCTCTCTCTCCATCCCTCTCTTTCTCCCCTTCACACTTTCTTTCCTTCTTTCACCTCAGACATCAGTTTTTTTACTCAATGAAATCAATAGGGCATCAAACATCCTACTAATATTGAACACAGCAAACAAAAAGAGTTCATAAATGTAGTCCAAACCATTGATTGGCATTTTTACAGTGAAATACTAATTCTACAGGGCGGCCTGACAGTCGCTTTACCCATGTTAAATTTCTTGCACCTCCCTTCCTCCCCGTCCGCCCTTCCCCGTCGTGATATGTGGCAACACAGACTCAAGAGAATGATGGAGTGCATACAAAAATGACTGATTAATCATTTTAAGTATTGCACAATAAAACCTGTATACTTAAAAAGTTTAAGAAAAAATTATTTACTGGGAAGGGGCCCCATTTCCCATTTCCCCACCCCCCCCCCCCAGGCTGGTGTGTGTGTGTGTGTGTGTGTGTGTGTGTGTGTGTGTGTGTGTGTGTGTGTTTTAGTACTACAAACCCACCACCATGACATAGCTGCACCTGTCAAAACGTAGGCAAGGGGGGACACAAATGAATCAGGAACATCGTTTTGTCAGATAGGCAACATCAGGATATGCAGAAGCAACCTGGACAGGTACATCTGAGACATTTGTCTGAAGCCCTCTGATGCTGGAGACTAGCAGAGTGAGCTGTAGAAGAGCAAGAGTAACTGGAATGATTGGGTTCTTAAGGGGGCAGGAATAAGAGTGGGGCATACAGATGGCTTGGGGAGTTTGGGGTGTATTTTATTGGGAGTAAGGAACAGGGAGGATAGATGAGGGTGAGCTGTAGAACGTGAGCTGTAGAACTGTAGGTGAGCTGTAGAACGCTGTAGCAGAGTGAGCTGTAGAAGTAAGGAACTATTGGGAGTATTTTATTGGGAGTAAGGAACAGGGAGGATAGATGAGGGTGAGCTGTAGAACGTGAGCTGTAGAACTGTAGGTGAGCTGTAGGTGAGCTGAACGTGAGCTGTAGAACTGTAGGTGAGCTGTAGGTGAGCTGTAGAACGCTGTAGCAGAGTGAGCTGTAGAAGTAAGGAACTATTGGGAGTATTTTATTGGGAGTAAGGAACAGGGAGGATAGATGAGGGTGAGCTGTAGAACGTGAGCTGCAGAACTGTAGGTGAGCTGTAGAACGCTGTAGCAGAGTGAGCTGTAGAAGAGCAAGAGTAACTGGAATGATTGGGTTCTTAAGGGGGCAGGAATAAGAGTGGGGCATACAGATGGCTTGGGGAGTTTGGGGTGTATTTTATTGGGAGTAAGGAACAGGGAGGATAGATGAGGAGCTGGTGCTCTGAGCTGAGGAGATTGAGTAGTTGGTAGGTGGAGAAGAAGGGCTGGTAAGCTTTTGGGCTTACATAGTTGGAGGAAGGGGAGAGAGAGCTATAGTGATGGGAGGAAGAGCTACAGGGAAGGAGGGAGGGGTGAGTTGTGGGTAAGTGGTGATGATGGGGGGAGGAGAGGAGATCTGTGGTGAAGGGTGGACGAGCTGCTTTATTACCTTTTAGAAATATCTGCACACACCTCCACTTTAGCTGTGTCCACCTTATCGTCGTCAATGGCCGTGTCTTACAAAAAGTCAATTTTTATACGTTTACACTCCACAATAATTTGGGATATTTTGACTAATTGCTTCTGTGGCGATAAAACAGCACTTGAGGAATTGTAAGCCACACACACTCAGTTTCTCATCAACCAGTAAGTGATGTAACCGCATTTTCAAAGGTCTTTTGACACCAATACTCGTCATCACCTGTGCCGACGCTGTAACAAAAGTGGCTGCCAGGACCTCCTCATATTGCAAGGTTCATTTTTGTTTTCTTTTTTGATACGTAGTCGAAGCTCGTGCAAGAGCTAGGATTTCCGTTGTGTCTAAGGCTTAAAATAAATCTCCCAAAAGAAGCTCGGACTTTTTTGGGGGGTCAGTCGGGGAAAGATGAACCCTACATCATCATCATTTGTTGGTGAGTGGTGAAGGGTATAAAGGTGGGTGTTTGAGTGTTCCACCATCTTTGTTTGGTGCTGTGGATTCTGGATGCGGAGGTGTTGTTGTAGTCTGCGTTCGCACTGGCTGGGGGTGGGGGTATGTACGCATCCAGGTGTAGTTGCTGCATGTGGATGTGTATGTGCCTCTGCTGGCCCACCTTAGCTGACCGTATCGAGGTTGAAGGGCCGAAACGGGATGACGCTGAGGACCTCGACTGAGGACCCGGTCAGTGCGGCACACTTGTGACCAGGTGTGCTTTGAACTTATGTATATATATGCATATGTATATATATATATATGTGTGTATAACTGTATATGTATTTATTTATTTATATATATATATATATATATATATATATATATATATATATATATATATATATATATATAATTATATATATATATATATTGTAAAAAATTGAGCTGATGATTGTAGTTACTTCTTGCTTTCGGCACTAAAACTGGTGAGTTTTGCATTGCTTTTACTTGAGTTATTGGTGGAAATGCTTGAGCATAAATGATCATCTGTACATTCATTCCCTTATTCATTCATCTGCTGCATCTGGTGGATGGTTGCATCATTTATGTCGGTGAAACTGTGCCACTGATGCAGTGACCTCTGTAGCTTCGGGCAGCAATATGGAACTTAGCCAGAGTGCCAGCACACAACGGCCTACTCTTGCAAAGGACACAGTGGGATCTTTGACTTCCACCAGCAAATGCTGGCAAATAGGACCCTGACTTAACATCCTATCCGACGGACAGTGCACTCATTCATGCGACGCTCTGCCTGCGAAGCACCAGGGTGACAGTTTTAGTCAGTTTTGGGATCAATCCCAGACTAGTTAGCTTGAAGGCAAGTACGCAACCTCTGAGCTGCCCTGTCAGCTCATCTGTACTTCTTGGTAGTCGACAGTAAACAACATAGTTTGAGATCTTTTCTATTTGTAAAATGTTTTGTGTACAGTCTTTTGGGCTATGATGAAAAGTTAGTGCAACATTAGTATCAACGTCTTTGAATGCATAGCCAAAGCTCCTGTGATATCACGTAGTCACAGGATTCGTCAGTAATAACTCATTTTTGATGCCCATCTTGATTCTCCACATTGATGAAATATAGGGAGTGGTGTGTTGATGGTACAAGGTAGGAGTCAAAATGTTTTTTTCCTCCATTTTGAGTAGTTTCACAGTAAAACAACAATTGTTCCAATAGCTTCAGGAAACACACACTACTAGGGAAAAAAATTTCCTGTGATGCAATGTGTGAACTATATGGAAAGGCACTAACATCTGTGCCAAGTTTCATTTGTGCAAGACCAATCCTTTATGGTTGAGGACAAAAGCTTTGGACTCCGCCTTGTATGTAAATTTTATCATGTCAGTCTTGTATCATCCCTTGTGGATGGTGATAAGGGGTCCTCACAAATCCTAACTACACTAACATCATTAGTCATTTAACCTCCCCGGGGTCGTACCCTGCCAATCGGCCTTCTTTAAAATATGCAGTTCTAAGAACCCGAATTCCCGTTGCCCACACAGTGGTGCTCCCCTGAATTTGGGTCTCACCCCACGATTTTTCTATCTGTGCCCTTGCACAATTTCGGGGCTGGGTCGTGTGGCTTCACCGGCAGGTCTACTCACCTGCGCCCGGGACATGTCCTCTCTCGGACAGTCCCACCCCACCCCCCCCCCCCCCCCCCGGTCCACTGGAGTTGCCTCCCAAGCTTGCCTACTCCTCACCCTAACCTATTTGGGGAAGGGCCTCCTTGGCACTTAACACCCGATGCCCACCTTGGCATTTGGCAACCCGAGTCTTTTCCCTGGATTCTCGAGCCCACTCACACACTAACCTAAGTGGCTCCCTCAGCCTACCTACGACCTTACCTGGCCGATGAGCTCCTAGTGACCGGGGTGCCTCGGTCAGCCATCTCTACCAACCAAGCCACACGCCCAGCCATTCTACTGCCTCATGCACCTCACAAAACACTACCGTTTCCACAATCAGCTCCACAGGTGTCAATATCCATTATAATTTACCTACATCCACCTATCTACATCCACATATTGCGATCAGAACCCCACAATTATAACATACTATCAAGATTATTTTAAGCTCTTCTAAAAGTCCTAACACTGGCATCCTCCGCTGCATGTGTGGATTGATGTGTGTTGTGCAGATAACCATGTGCGACACCATAACCAATTGATGGTGATTTACTCTTCAAATTCCACATCTCCATCCACACCATTTGCATTGCATTTCCAAAGAATCAGCTGTCTGAATGGACCTACTGTTCCATATTCAAGTTACCTTTGAGGCACACTGTCGACCTGGTGCGGAGGAGTCAAATAATGAAGCGGAGCCTCTTTATTTTTAACTTGGAACCTTGTGCGAAAATGTATGGCACTTGCTTTTCATATAATTCATGTCATGTATTTTTTTCGACTGAGCATTTTTTGTGAAGCATTCGCACGATGTCGTCACATTCAGAATGTTGTGTTTGAATTGGGTTCCATTCCTGGCACACTTTGCATAAGAGTGAAAAGGTGGGTTTTCTGTGACTTTTATTAGAAATTGTACAAACAAAAATCATTCTGAAGTGGCGAAAGGCATGAAGATTGCCATTGTTGATATCCATTGAGTAAGGATGAAACCTCCTCAAACACCGTTCATTGCAGGTGTTCTTCACACGGAATGGAAAACTGTTGGGAAAGAGGGAGGCGGTGATCCCCGCTGGAGGATTCTACCCGACTGTGGGCATGATGAGCTGTTTTGAGATGGTTCGAGTCGAGCTCAGACCACTTAGCGGGTAGAGTTACATGCAACCTCAGCGGCACGACTGCTGCCCTCACCAAGGGTCATGGCAATGGCAATGCGATGCACCGCCTCAAATTTGTACAGCTCATGGAGTAACTGAGTAATGGGTGACAAAGAACAATTTTCAAAACTTTTCTTTGCTTTATTCTATTTTCCTTTTTATTATTCTTTTTTTGAGTTAACTGTGCACTTAAAATTTATGAATCAAATGTTTAAAAGCGTGTATGTGCATGTATGTGCGTGTATGTGTTTTCATTGCACACAGTTGCATTATAATTTGAAAGAAATTAATGACTTTATACAGTTGTGAATTGTTTACAAATATGCTGCTAATTGGTGCACCTATAATTGGATGAAAAGAACCCTCCACTAATAAAGATATTTTAAAGTTAATGCAATTATCCACTCACTCAAGATTGTTGCTACATCATTGTTACATGCTGAACATGGATTGCCAACAAGCAGGGTTCAGTTCTGCGACAAAGGCCATGTGGGCGCAACTGCTGTAACATGTTTGCCACAGAACAGGCGTGCCATTGTAAGAGGCCTTCATTGACGGCAAGAGCAAAGTTTTCCATTGTTTGGTCTCAAAAGTACTGGTTGGGGTGGACCTGCTGCATGAATTTGTCAGATCCATTTTTCTTTTTGCACTATGAAATATCAGCTGAAACATCATATGATCTTTGGCATCTCAGAGCAGTTTTAATAGTCTTAATCGGATTCCTGGCTTGTAGGGAGACAGGAGTGGTTGGCAAAAAAGTTTATCCAAAGTCAGAAGAAACAGAGACTACATTTATGAGGCTTTGCAGCCTTGGTATCAGCGAGCCAATTCCCTTTTTTTTCTACAACAAATTGAACTCACATTAAATATTTGAGAGATTTTGCATTTTCTCTGCGTGTTCCTTGAATCCATTCTCCATTATGGAAAAAAAATATAGCACTGGCTGCAAAGTGTGCATTTTACTGACAAATCCAGCCTGATCTGTACTTCTTTTAAAATGTACGCTGCAGGCTTGGCGAGGACACAAGTTAATAATGACAACGCTTTGGCATTCAAAAATAACCTTTTCGGTTATTGCCAAAAATGGCAAGTCACCAGGTTGATCTATCTTTGATTCTTCTCTGAATTCAAGAAAACTCAGATTTATTTTACATGGCATGACCATCAATGTGAACACACACGTTTCGATGCATTACAGCACACAGAGTTAGTTGCTTGTTTGATAAAAATTGAGCACTGTACTCCCATTTTTGTCTAAACACCAACTCCAGTTAAAAACACTTACATCACAGGGTATATATAAATCCTAATGCTGATTGTTTCATCACATTCTGCTTTTGTGTCTAACCTGAACAGATGAACAGATGCACTCAAACTGCCTGTTGCTTGATGGATGGATGGATGTGTGTGTGTGTGTGGGTGTGTGTGTGTGTGTGTGTGTGTGTGTGTGTGTGTGTGTGTGTACGTACATACAGTGTATGTATACAGTCGTGGCCAAAAATATTGGCACCCTTGCACCTTTTTCAAATAACTCACAATTTTCTCTAAAATTAAGTTGAAATTCACAAAAGTATTTCGTCTCCACAATTCATGATTTCCCTGTTAATATTACAGAACCTTTGCTTTGGATTCAGAACTTGATATATCGTTTTAAATCAGAAAATAAAAAAGAAATGGCATTGACAAAATTATTGACACCCTCGACAAAGGCACAGCCTTTGGACAAAATATCTGCAGTCAAGCACTTCCTATAGCCATGAATGAGCTTCCTACACCTCTCTACTGGCAGTTTGGCCCAATCTTCTTGTGCAAACTGCTCCATTTCTCCCAGATTTGAAGAGTGCCTTCTACCAACTGTTGTTTTCAGATCTCCCCACAGGTGTTCAATGGGATTTAGATCTGGACTCATTGCTGGCCACTTCAGAACAGTCGAGCGTTTTGTCTTGAACCATTCCTGGGTGTTTTTTGAAGTGTGTTTGTGGCCATTGTTCTGCTGCGAGACCCATGACCTTCGATAGAGACCCAGGTTTCTGACACTGGGTTGAACATTGCGCTCCAGAATGCCTTGGTAGTCTCCTCATTTCATGATGTCATGCAAACATTCAAGGCGCCCAGTGCCAGAGGCAGCACAGCAACCCCAAAACATCACTGAACCTCCTCCATGTTTGACTGTAGGGAAGGTGTTCTTTTCTTTGAAGGCTTCATTTTGTTTTCTGTAAACATAGAGATGATGTGTTTTCCAAAAAAGCTCTAATTTGGACTCAACTGTCACAGGACATTCTCCCAGAAGGATTTTGGCTTGTTCAGGTGTGTTTTGGGAAAACTTCAGCCAGGCTTTCTTCTGTCTCTCTCTCTCAGCAGTGGAGTCCTCCTAGGTCTCTTACCATAGAACCCCCTTTCATTGAGTTGGGGACAGATGGTGCGAGTTGAAACTGTCATACCTTGTGTCTGAAGGTCAGCTTGAATCTGTTTGGCATTTGATCGAGGTGCTTTCTCCAACATTCGAATAATCCTTCGCTGTAATATTCGATTAAGTTTTCTCTTGTGGCCACGTCCAGGGAGTTTGGCTGTGGTGACATGGGCCTTAAACTTCCTTATAACATTGGGTATGGTGGACACAGGAACATCAAGGTCTCTGGAGATGGACTTGTAGCCTTGAGATTGTCCAGGCTTGGCTACAATCCTGTGTCTGACCTCCTCAGACAATTCTCTAGTTTTCCTTCTTTTCTCCACGCTCATTGCAATACACACAGTGACACAAAACAGCAGAATGACTCCTTTTCTCTCTTAAAACTGGTTGAATGAGTGCTTTTTATATTACAGGCAATTGCAACTCACCACAGGTGAGTTCAATTCCAAAGTATAGGAGAACCACCTGCTTGAAATCTACTTATTTCTAACAACTTCTAAAAGGTGCCAATAATATTGTCTGGGCCATTTTAGGATTTCTGTGTGGAATAAGCTAAGATTTAGTAATTTTTTCAGCTTTTTTGGTTTTGTTCCACTGCAAACCAAAGAAATACATATCGTCACCCTCATAACAAAAAGTGCCTGTCATTTTTTGCAGTTTGGAGAAAAAGGCAAAAAACTGCTGCAATTCTACATCAATGAGTATTTATTAACGGACTTAGGCAGATTAACATAAAGTGGTTCAGGAAGTTAACAATGACTTGGGCATTTTTACAGGTGTCGCAAATGATAAAACAAGTGAGTTAGGCAGAAAATCTCAAAATGGCCAAAAAATGACTTAGGCACTTTTGTTATGAGGGTGACGATATATGGATGCCAAAAGATTTTTTAATTTCAACAATTTCCTGGAAGAAATGGTGAATGATTTGAAAAAAGTGCAAGGGTGCCAATAATTTTGACCACGACTGTATATGCATATACACTACTCACAATAAGTTAGGGATATTGTGGGAGTGAGTTTATTTTTTTTTATAGGGGTTAGGGATATTGTGGGAGTGAGTTTATTTTTTTTATAGGGGTATGGTATTGAAATCAAGAATGCTGTGTTTTTTCACACTCATTAATAACCATAGAATTATGACCAACAACTTTTTTCAACATAATTTATACACAAAATCAACCACACCGAAGAACCTGCCAATATCCCTAACTTATTGTGAGTAGTGTATATGTGCATATGCATATATGAATACATACTGTTACGTGGTCCTCCCGGTAACTACCTGGTCTTGGTGACCCCCGGACCGTGGGAGGACCCCGCCAGAAAGATCTCTGATTTATACGCGTTCGTAATGCAATCAATATGAAAGACACAAACAATTCAGGTCAATAAGCAACCCCACACCAAGGATCCGGATTAATTAATAATATATTCTCAATCCATCAACAACAATCAACAATCAATCTGCAATATTACTAAGATGGCCATCTCATATATTTCCCCCCTTTCCCCACTCACGACCCCTCAATGGTCACTGTCCCTCACAATGTCTCTGGGCCCCTCCAGACCAAGGTGAAGGTCGACTTCTCCGCACACGGGCGGTTGACCGAACCCCTGGCTGACGTGCTCCAAACGTGCACGTCGCGTACCGGGAACAGCTGCTGCAGCGCACACCTCCTTGCAAAGCAAAGTGGGCAAAGCAAAGCGCGCGAGGCCCAAGGTGCGACCCGTACGCGTCCTTGTAGACGTTGAGGCGAACTGTGCCGGACGCTTGGTTCCGTGCACGAACCCACGGCAACTTGACGCGTAACCGGTAATTACCCCGCGCAGGTAACTCCTCTCGCCAGACGGGCTTTCAAACGCAGCGTTCCCCACGCTGCTCAATATCGACACCGCTCGCGTCGGAGCTGGGCGAGGAAGAAGAAGATTGCCGCTTCTCCAGCACCTCGTGTCTTGTTTTTCTTCTTCCGGTTCACTATCCCGTTTCCGGTCTCCTGTTATCCGGAGCCTCTCTAACCATTTAACCACAACAACCTTTAATAGAATAAACATTAATAAGCAATGACATGAATAGTAATTCACCTAAATCCGGGATCCGTAACACTCCCCCCCTTCAAGAAAGAAAGTTTGAACCCCGCGAAAACTTTCTGGGCCGGCCAACTTTGATAAACAAACCCGATACCCCAAATCATCAGTTCCCCCCGGGCACAATTATCGCATCTCAAAAATAAAGCAACAAACTTTCACCAAAACCCCCCAGAGATTCCAAGGTAATTCCCTCTAGACCAAGCGTCAACAACTTCTAGTTGCTCTTGGATGGAGGCCCAGCTGAGTACTCACGACATGGACGCCTTAAGGAAGGTGGGGTTCACGGTTAGTCCGGGGAGGAAAGTTCATTACATGGACGCCTTTAAGAACGTGGAGTTCACGGTTAGTCCGTGCAGGAACGTTCCCTACCGGGACGCCTTTTAAGAACGTGGCGTTCACGGTTAGCCCGTGTAGGAGCCCAGGCTCGGCGGCTCCGCCGTATATAGAGTGCTTCAACTTCTCCGGACTCCTAACAGTTACGGTGGGACCCCTTGTCCCAGCAGTCACCTGACTGGCGGTCTCCTTCTCGGCCAGTCCTCTGCCAATCATTCTTTCGGGAGATGCCGTAACTCTGGGAGCCTCCATAGTAATATCGGCTGCTGCCAACACCAAAACTACCGCCAAGTGGTCCTCTTCTGTAGACCTCTCGACGCCTACGAAATGCCTTCCCTACTGTTATGGTCCGACCCTCCAAATCCTTACCATTCCAATTCTTCTCTGCCTCCCTGGCGTCTTTTGTGCTTGCAAACGTGACAAAGCCGAACCCTCTTGACCGTTGCGTTTCCCTGTCTTTTACCACCCGCACTTCCACCAGCGGCCCATATCTGTTGAAGACAGAGGTCAGAACTTCTTCCTCTGTGTTGAAGTTCAGTCCCCCTACAAATAACTTGGCACTTTTGTCACCATCCCGAGCTGGGGTGGTGTTATTTTCCCTGCGGTGCTCTTTACCCACCCTCGGGTTACCATAAATTTGCCCCCCGGCCAAATCATTCCCGATAATCACAGATACTCCCTCTACAGGAAGCGTGGCTTGTAAACCGACGGTGACCGGTCCTGACACCAAATCGGATTCCAAATGGATAACATGAAGTGGGGCACTAACACAGCCACCGATCCCTTGTAACCGAACCCTATCACCAGTTGCGGTACTCTTTGACAATGGCAAAATGCCTTCAAGCATTAAGGATTGATGGGCTCCTGTGTCCCTCAATACCCTAACAGGTCTTGGGTTAGTCAAGTCTCCCTCGAGGGAGACCAACCCCTCATAAATAAATGGTTGGTAACTCTTCTGTGGGCAATTTCTTACGCTTGCCATCGCATTCGGAGTTGTAATAGTCGGACACCGCTCTGGGTTTTCCCTTTTCATGAGGTAACAACTGGACATCAAGTGTCCAGGTTTCTTGCAAAAAGCGCAAGTAGGTCCGGAGGAAAAACTCGTGGTCTGCCCCGGGCCCCCCGAAAAATCAGTTTGTCCTGGGCCCGTCGCCCTCTGATTTCAAACAGTTCGGGTATCAGCGTTGTCCCCATAATCATCTCGAGGCCGCCGCCATGTATTGTCGTTCTCCGCACCTGCTGTTCCACAACTCCCCTGCGGAAATCTAGGCGAGGAGTTAGGTTCATGGACCCCTATCCGGTGTGTTAAGGCATAATCATCTGCCATGGTGGCTGCGTCCCACAACTTCGGTACTTTCTTTTCCTGCAGGTACACTTTGATGTCCTCGTGGACACACTGTTGAAATTCCTCCACCAGGATCAAGTCACGCAATGCTTCGAAGTCGTTCCCGACTCCTTTTGACTCACACCACCGATCAAACATGTTTTCTTTCACTCTGGCAAACTCCACATGGGTCTCACTCTCCCTCTTCCTGACATTCCTGAATTTTTGCCGGTAAGCTTCTGGAACCAACTCATAGGCTTTGAGGATGTGCTTCTTCAATACCTCATAATCTGCACATTGGTCCATTGGTAGCGCCGAATAAATCTCTTGAGCTTTACCCACCAGCACACTTTGCACTAGTATGGTCCAGGCCTCCTCCGGCCAGTTTAATTGTCGAGCCACTTTCTCAAAGTGTGGAAAAAATTGAGTGACTTCCTTTTCACTGAAAGGTGGAACCAGCCTCACATGTCTGCCCACATTCCAGGTGTTCTGGCTAGGTGTCGGCCCAGTCAGCAAGGGTGGTACCTCTCCCCGTTCTCTCATTAACTCCAGCTCCTTGAATTTAATTTCTTGCTGAAGCTCAATGTCACGTTCCTTTAATTCCCTTTCCGCTTTTCTCTCCTCTGCTTCGAGGTCCCTTGCAGCTCTCCTCTCCTCTGCTTTTCTCCCTTCTAACCTTTCCTGGAGTTCTCGTTCCACTCTCCTTTCCTCTGCTTGTTTCTCTTCTCTCCGCTCTTCTGCTTTCCTTTCTTCTTCTGCTCTTTCCTTTTCTGCGTTCCTTTCTTCTTCTGCTCTTTCCTTTTCTGCTTTCCTTTCTTCTTCTGCTCTTTCCTTTTCTGCTTTCCTTTCTTCTTCTTTGATCCGTTCCTGGAGTTCTCGTTCCACTCTCCTTTCCTCTGCTTGTTTCTCTTCTCTCCTCTCTTCTGCTTTCCTTTCCTCTTCTGCTCTTTCCTTTTCCGCTTTCCTTTCTTCTTCTTTTAACCTTTCCTGGTGTTCTCGTTCCACTCTCCTTTCCTCTGCTTGTTTCTCTTCTCTCCTCTCTTCTGCTTTCCTTTCCTCTTCTTTGATCCGTTCCTGGCTCCGTAATTGCAACTCCAGTTTCCAGAGCTCAACGTCTTCTGGTTCTTCGGGTAGCCACTGCCAGGCTAACTCGTCCCATGTTCCTAATCCCACCATAGATTTATCACCGTGGTCTGCAACTCTGCCTTCCTCAAATTAGTTCGGACCTCCAAGTTAAAATGTTTGGCCAATTTCAAGAGGTCCGCTTTTAGTAACGCTCGGAACTGTGCCTCACTAGGTGTTACCGCAAAGTTCTGTGCAACAAACGCCATGGTGACTATCGTTAACCCCTGTTAACCTTCACCCAAGACTTTACCACAATTTCTCAAAAATTTACCAATTAATAATTAATTAATTAATTTTACTTAATAAAAATTATTATTTTATTATGTTATACAATTTTAGATCCCGGAATTCAATTGGACGAGCCCCCAATTCTGTTACGTGGTCCTCCCGGTAACTACCTGGTCTTGGTGACCCCCGGACCGTGGGAGGACCCCGCCAGAAAGATCTCTGATTTATACGCGTTCGTAATGCAATCAATATGAAAGACACAAACAATTCAGGTCAATAAGCAACCCCACACCAAGGATCCGGATTAATTAATAATATATTCTCAATCCATCAACAACAATCAACAATCAATCTGTCGGAGATGGGCGAGGAAGAAGAAGATCGCCGCTTCTCCAGCACCTCGTGTCTTGTTTTTCTTCTTCCGGTTCACTATCCCGTTTCCGGTCTCCTGTTATCCGGAGCCTCTCTAACCATTTAACCACAACAACCTTTAATAGAATAAACATTAATAAGCAATGACATGAATAGTAATTCACCTAAATCCGGGATCCGTAACAATACATATATGTATGTATGCATATATGCATATATGAGTATATGCATATATGTATATATGCATGTGGATATGTATATACATAATATATATGTACATACAGTGCCTAGGCCCTAGACCTAGAGAGTCTCCACCCCCTTTAAAAAATTTCACCTTTTGTTACATGACCGGCAAAATATTCTGTGGTCTGATGAGACAAAAATTTAACTTTGGCTTGAATGCTATGTCTGGCAGAAACCGAGCACAGTTCTTCACCCATCTAACACCATCCCCTACCATGAAACATGGTGGTGGTAGCATCATGCAAAGGGGATGCTTTTCAGTGGCAGGGACTGGTAGACTTGTAAGGATAGAGTCAACAATGAATGGAGTCAAATACAGGCAAATCCATGAAGAGACCCTGCTTCAAAGTGCAAAAGATTTACGTTCCAAGAGGGCATTGGCCCCAAACATAAAGCCAAAGTAACACTGGAATGGCTTCAAAACAAGAACGTGAAAGTCCTTGAGTGGCCAAGCCAAAGACCAGCCTTTAATCCCAATGATAATTATCTGTCTAAGGACTTGAAGATTGCTGTTCACTGACGCTTCACATTCATATTGGCAGAGCTTGAGCAGATCTGCAAGGAAGAATGACTCCCAAAATCCAGATGTGCAAAGCTGAAACAGATATACCCAATAAGACTCGAAGTTCTAATTTTATGCCAAAGGCGCGTCTACATAGTATTGCCTCAGGGGGTTGAATATGAATGCAAATTATACATTTGTGTTTCATTTTTAATTACTTTGTAAAAAAAATCCTTTTTTTTATTCCACTTTGCCATTAAGAGGAATTGTATGTCAATCAGTCACCAAAAATCTCAATTAAATCCATTATGAAGTCAGGCTGTAACACAACAAAATGTGAAAAAGCCAAGTGGTGTGAATACTTTCTGAAGGCAATGTATATATATATATATATATATATATATATATATATATATACATACATACATACATACATACATACATACATACATATATATATATATATATATATATATATATTTATATATATATATATATTTATATATATATATATATATAAATATATATCTATATATATATATATATATGTATATATATATATATATATGTATCTATATATATATATATATATATGTATATATATATATATATATGTATGTATATGTATGTATATATATGTATATGTATGTATATGTATACATACAGTCGGACCTCGCTATTTGCGGGTTCCACATATTCACAGTTGACAAATTGTGACCTGCTTCTCTATTCGCGGCCATGTGTCCCGCAAATTTGCGGTTTTTTGCACGTGCAAAAAAGAAAAGAAAAATTAACGAGCTGTGAGCATGACACAGTTATAAAACCCATCTTTCACCAGCCACGCACAAAACAGCTGGACATATGCAAATAAACATCTTCTCCGAGCCGCGAGCATGACCTGCTTCTACATTTGCAGTGCTGTGCTTCACATTTTCACTGCTTTCGCAGCCGCATTAAAATACAGTACAGTAGGTCATTTAGCTGCACTATAAGCGAGCTTTGTGGGATGTCCCACCAACTGCGTAGCACATCATCCCCCGCGAGTTACTGTACAGAATGAAAACACTTCATCGTATCTACCACAAGACCTCCATCGACATTTGAGGCTGTGTGCTTCGCATTTGTATGGCTTTCGCAGCCACAAATTTAAGCCGCACTATCAGCAAGATTCGCAGGATATCCTACCATCTGTGTAAACAAGTCATCCTCCGCGAGTTGTAGAAGGAAAATGCTTCATCAAATCTATCTCTGTAATTAGCAACTGCTCAATACGGCATTATCCGATAACATCCCCCACAAACAATGGGCAGACAACTCACCCCTCCCGCAGCTACCCACAATGCCCGCATACGTACGTATACTTACTGTGTCCTGGGTCTCAATAATTCTCGTCCCGTTGCTTTGACCTGCGTTTTTGCCTCTTTCTCTGCTCATCGTTCAATTATGGCTCCCAAGCGCAAGACCAGTGCCGGCGATGCGTCGATTAACAAGAGGCAGAAAAAGTGATGATCCTGAGCCAGATAGTGGAGCTGCTGGACCGGCTTCGAAAGGAGAGAGTGCTGCCTCTGTGGGCAGACATTACAGCATCGACGAATCCATCATTCGCTACATACGGAAAAACGAGAAGGTGATTCGTGAAAATATTTCAGCGAGTGCTGCATCAAGTACAAAGGTAGGCACCCATGTCTGGGATGTCCACATAGAAAGGATGGAGAAGGCTCTCGGCATATGGATCGAGGCAAACACGCAGAAGACTATTCCTTTGAGTGGACCTCTCATTCGCGCAAATGCAAAATAGGACTTCATGTTGAAACACATGATGCTTTACCGTTCCCTGAACCCGCTCACCGAGGAGGAGTTTGAGGCCATTACAAAGGATTCCAAGGAGGAGGAGGCGGGCAGTGATGAGGAAGAGGTGCCGAGGTCCAACCTTACAGTCCAGTTCCTGAGCGAGGTGCTGCAGGACATGCAGGCGATTGTCGACAGGGTGAAAGATACTGACCTAGTCATGGTGCGGTAACACAAGTTCAAGAAGGGTTTGGATGATGTGCTGCTCCCCATACAAAGAGCTACATCAAAACCTGCAGCAATCTGCCAGACATCTTTCCATTACACATTTCGTCTGCTCTGCTCCCTCCACCTCAAGTCCATCAGCACCTTCTCCTGCCTGTCCCACCGTCCTCTCAGCATCCTCACCAGCGCCCTCTCCTGCTCCCACTCCTGCCTCCTCTCCTGTCTCTCCATTAGTGCACAACTTTGCAGCACATTCATTTGGGTCTCCCTCAGCGTTCAGGACATAATGGCATTTTAATTCATAATCATCATCATCATCATCATTTGAAAAGTTGCGTGTGTTTGTAAAATAAAATTTTGAAATGGTACATGATGTTGTTGTGGTTTTTTTGTTCTTTTTCATGGTACGGTGTGGTTAAGCACTTTTGATAAACTAAGCGCATTCCTTCAATAAATTGGAAACGCTACCTGGTGTTGTTGTGTATTTTTTTTTTTGTAAGCATTTTTTATGAAACTGCAATCATGTGCATTTGTGGTCAAAAACATTTAATACTTTAAATGAAGTAAGATTTAAATCAGGTATAAACCTATGAATCAGGAACCGCCGGGAACCTATCCCCATTTTCCCCATTGAACCAATGCTCCAACATTTGTGGTGCCGACATTCGCAGGATTTTCCTTGACATTCGCGGGATTTTCGGCGAATCCGGATCTGTAGGGAACCTATTCCCCCTTTTCCCATTGAAACAATGCCTCCCATTTGCGGATTCAACATTCATGGCATTTTCTAGGAACGTATTCCTCGTGAATATCGGAGTCCAACTGTGCGCACCTGCCTGTTGCAGCGTTGCTTGCAAAAAAAAAAAAGGTTGAAAGATTTTTATGGCAGAAAAACAATTTATTACAACAAAAATTTAAAAGCACTTCTGTGTATACACCGTTTTTGGTTTTGTTGAATATTGCCGTCGATGTTTTTGTTGCACGCATAATATACGTCTGGCTGGTGGCATTTCATTGGGTTCCGTGTGGAGCAACAACTTGTGATTGGTCTTGTGAAAAACTGATTCATGCAGGTACACTCCAACTCTTTGCAAAGTATGATCTTGAGCCTTGTCTATCGTCTTTGCAAATGCAAGCTGTATTAGGTACTGACGTCGTTGCCAAAGAATTGGGAAGGACTCCTCAGTGGGGTGTATTGCAATTCCCGGAATTAGCAGCGTTTTGTGCAATCCTGCAATTGTTGCCTGCAGTAGTCACCCGTTGATGATGATAGACCGCTTCTGTATTTTCACACTATTCAGCCTTAAAAAACTCAACGTTGCTTGCAAAGTTATGAAAGGGCAGTCAACTTATGCAATGCACCATTGATTGCAGGATTTGGTAGCCTTTTGTATGCCGAGATGTTTCCATTGGCATGAAGGGGACCTACGTCAATGTCAACGGAATGCGATACAATTTCCAAAATTTATTTGTAAACTACATTTTTGGGGTTTGGTAGCGCATTCATCTGCAATTGCAAAACGAATGTTGTGTGGATGGAAGAGGTGGGACACGACGCTGTAGTAATGGTCATACATGATATGATGATGTGCTACATGATGATGTGATGTGTGATACAACACTACATGATATAGTGATGGTCATGTAGTGTTGTTGATGGTCATACTGAGGACTAAGCGAACTGGAAACTATCAACGCTGCCCCTCGAATGTAAAGTTGTCATCAGTGCAATAGTCTTGTTTGTGCCTTTTTTTTTCTTTTTTTTTTGTATACTGAATCGAGGCTCGTGAAAGAGCTAACATTTATTTCACAAAGAAATCAACCAGACAAACAAAATATATAAAAGGAGGGAGCGGAAGACAAGATGGGGAGAGAAGGGGAAGCACACAAACACAATATTTGAGAGCAGGGAGATGTGTGGAAGGGAGAGGGCTTGGGGGGAGGAGGCGTGGGAAGGGGGGGGGGGGGAGGGAGAAGTATAAAACACAAGGACACCAAGGACTTCCAGGACAGAAGTTGGTATTTCAAAAAAGTGGAATTGGGGTGAAATTAGCGGGGGTAGAAAAGATCAAGGTTTTGGTTGGGGGAAGATAAGAGATGGTGGTGAACAGCAGTTTTAAAGACCTGGAGGGTGGAGTGGGATTGAAGAGAGTGAGGGAGTTTGTTCCAGAGGTGGGAGAAAAGAGGAGTGAAGGTGAGCAGAGAGCCTGCAAGTGTTGCTTGCAATAAGTTTCCATTTATTCCTCGTTTAACCAAAAGTCGTGTGCCATTACCAAGACCATCATTTGGCGTCAGATTACGCACCAGCATAATGTGCATCCCCGGCTTCAAGCAGAACATGTGAGAACGTCGACCTAAAACATCGCAGGAATCGAGGGGCTCGACTGGGATCCATACAACATTTTAGGCATTTTTAACGGTATCAGCGCTCAAACAACACCACTATTCATCAGGATACCTTGCGGCCACTAGGTTGTTGATCTCATTGGTCATTGCATTGTGTGGTGCCAGAATTGATCACTCGGCCATTCAATGTGGGTTGCTCCAATTGTTAGAAATGTTGGAGGATGGCCACTGAATGAGGGCAGCAAGATCAAAGGCCCTGCACATTTCAGGAGGCAAATCAACAACATTTGATACTTTATCATTACCCAGTTGTAGAAGCAATTGGCCATATTCATCGCTGTGCTTGTCAATGTCGCCACTCCACACTCATATTTTTGCGTATCTCATAAATTACATGTTTTAACTCAGTTGTGTCATTTTAAAAAGCCATACCTTCTATTCTCCAGCATTTTCAGAGCTTACCAGACTGATAAAGATGCCAAAATACATCGCTAAAGGAACAAATCGGGAGTTCGCAGAATCGCCGAAAGAACTACAGTACTTTGTGTTGCGCATAAAACATCAATGTACTGTACTGTATTGTAGAGTTGCTGAGAGGCAGCATAAAAGTGTAATTTTAAAAGTGAAATTAGCTGTTATTAGTCAAATTATGCTGGTGAACGTGCAGTTGATGTTGCTTCAGGGTTATTAAGTTTGCGTCCTACTGCGGTGTGTACCATCTATAAAAATGCCAAAGTTAATTGAAGAAGAAGGAGGAAGATGAAGGAGGAACAAGAAGAAGAAGAAGAGCGACCACCAAGATGGACTGCTTCTGGAAGAGGTTTCTTTTTAGGCGCAGGTCTACAAGAGCTCCGCATGGTTGCTGTTCTTGTTGGAGGTAAGAGCTCCGCATGGTTGCTGTTCTTGTTAAAAATATATATAAATAACCACCTTTAGAGGCCATTTTTCCCCGCAAAGCGGGGGTTAGCCTTTTTCGGGTACCGTGGTTGTTGTTGTTTTTTGGTCCCCTTTTTGAAGCAATGTTTTACGGCCGGATGCCCTTCCTGACGCCAACCTTTTTTGTCGCTTTTTACGACAAACAGGGAATTACCAGTGAACTGGTACTCAATTAGCCGACCTCGGAAGGATGACAGGCTGAGTCAACCCCCCTGGCGTTAATTCAGCGATCGACGGGTATTCGAACCCAGGATCCTAAAGCCGGCACCCTGACCGCTAGCCCAACACCAGGGTCTAATCGTGTTCTTGTTGGAGGTCAATATTTGAAATGTGCACCCATTGATCAGGCAGCTGCTTGGCCCCACCCACATTTGTCACTTGACTCCACCCACCGTGCCGCCAGACAAAATAATATGGCCGCCATCTTTGTTTTCTGGTGGGCCTAAGACATCAGGCCTGTCGGCCTCTTCTGATTATACTCTGCCTGGATGTGTTGCGTCATATTTCCATTGGTTTTGTTTGGGTCGAGTGTTACTCACAATGAGTGACCCCGAAAAATCGAATCTATGTTAAATAAAACTTATTAGCAAGGTTTAATCAAGCTTCTTCAAACACAATACACTCTCCTCCCTAAAGACCTTTCTGTGGTAATTTTGTGGAAACATTATCCGATTTCCCTCGGCTTTGTTACTCACAATGTGGTCCACATGCGTCTTTGTTACCTCTTCCACAACTGAGGAAAAATGTATTTCACTCATAATTAAAACTGTATCACCACTTGGCGAATGTCATCTGCTAAATTTACGTGTTCTCTTCCCCCATCAACTTTTGTATACAACTTACTTGTTCTCCATAAAATAAATGTACAGTAATCTAAAAGTGTGAACTCGAATGGGGGCCGTTCAAAAATTATGTAACACTCGGGGTGTGGGAGTCGGTACAGAGTTAAAGGCCGCCAGTCAGCCATCTTTGGTCAGATTACAAAACAAAATCTTCCTCATATTTATACTCATGTATTATCTTTCTGCCAAGATTTAACAAAATCGGTCTATGTCCGAGAAATTGTTGGGGACACGTTTATGTAACAAAATGGCCGCCAGTTAGCCATTATGGATCTGATCTCAAAAAGAAATGTCGTGCATATGTAAGCCATCATTCTTTATCTGTGTGCCAAGTTTGAACAACATCGGTAAATGAATGTCTGGTTGAGGAAGTGTTCAACATTCGGATTTTACAACTAAAATGGCCGCCAGTCGGCCATATTTGAACGCATCGCAAAACAAAAACAGGGGCAATACCCCTGACACTCACCTGGTAGAATAAACCATACTGCACCGACTAATGGTATTTTAAACCAATTTCAATGGTTGCTACAAGACAGGGCAATATGTAGAATCAGACTACCATAATCATAAGACTTTAAACAAACAAGAAAAATACCTATTTTGGGGGGCAACCCCCCACCGCCCCCCCCCCCCCCCCCATTTTTTTAATGCAAGGAACAAACTTTGGTAAACACGGGTGATTAAGGTTGTGGTCAAGTTTCATCAGAATTGCATGTGTAGTTTCAGAGAAGAAAGCAAATACCTATTTTGGGGGGCAGCCCCCCCACCCCCTCCGTAGATCCCAAAAGGGGCAGATTTTTTTTAATGTCATGAACAAACTTTAGTCACAACACAACAAATATAATTTGTGCCAAATTTGGTCGCAATCCCATCAGCGGTTTCAGAGAAGAAGTTTCAAGTATTTACGGACGGACTAACGAACCCCATCGCATAAGCTCCCCTGAACTTCGTTCCAGGTGAGCTAATGAGGTGCTTATGTATCCCATCATGTGTTTTCTTTGCGCCAAGTATGAACAAAATCGGGTTATACATCGCCAAGATATGGTTGCGGACGGATGGATGAAACCCATTCCAAAAGCCCCCGTTGTGGACTGTCCAACGGGGGCTAATAATGTTGGCCTTACACAAGCAGTTTCGCACTCACGTTATACCGACAAGTGTCTCAGGTCCTAACTGACTTTTGAGAGGCCAGACTCGAGAGTTTTAACTTTACTTTCGGCATGGCAACCGATAATGTCAGTAAGGTGCTTACAACGAGACCCACAAGATTGTTGAATCACTCATATTTTCCTGTCATTTTGTTTATGCAGAAGCCAAAGTTCTATGATATGACTGAAATATTTATTGTTGGTATTGTTGGTATGCTTTTTCCCTGATATTTTTACCCATTCACTTTCTTTTTCTTTTTTATTTTGTATACAAGATCGAGGCTCGTGTAAGAGCCAACAATAATCACAAAAATAAAATAAATAAAAATTTAAAAAACTGACACATAAAACACAAGATATAGGGAGCGGTAGACAAGATGGGGAGAGAGAGGAAAGCACACAAGTACAACATTTGAGAGCAGGGACATCGGGAGATCTGTGGGAGGGAGAGGGCTTGGGGGAGCAGGCATGGGAAGGGGGAGGGAGGTGGGAGAGGTTTGTGGCAATTTGTATTTTGAAAGTGATATGCTGTCGCAGCACATATACATCAAGAAATTCTACATAGTATGCACATGCACTCAATTTCAGACTGTACAATTGAGAATTGTGGGCAATTGAGTCGACATAACAGTGCACCCAGTGACAGGTAGTGCACAAGTTGGAGGGAATGCAGTCTGGCTGAGGCTGAACCCTGTTGTTGCCCAAGTAATAAATGTCAGTTGGAATTTGATCCTGCTCAAACTGAGTGATTAAGTGGACGAGGTTTAAACCCCTACACCATTGCTCGTGACTATGGAGCTCAAACATTTTCGTATTTTTATGCAGATTCGCAATGACAAAGTTGTTGGTGAGTCAAACATTTTTTTAACCTCCCACCACTGCTGGATTGCCGCTTTGATTTTGACTCCAATTCATGAATTTGTTCACAAACCAAATTCATTTTCATTTTAGAAACTCAGGGCGCAATTGCTGCAAACGATTGCACTGGTATTGCACAAACTCCAACATTTCCAGACTTGAAGATGCTTCTTGTAAATGATTTAGGTTTGAACGTGTGTGTGTGTGTGTGTGTGTGTGTGTGTGTGTGTGTGTGTGTGTGTGTGTGTGTGTGTGTGTGTGTGTGTGTGTGTGTGTGTGTGTCATTGGTTGTTATCTCCATTTGCGGGTTTCAGGAGGTGGAACGGAGTCCTCCCAGGACCCAAAGTATCCATTTCCAATTCTGTAAGGGATCACAGTTCATGGACAGAGCCTTTTCAGTGTTTTGTTCCAAGTTCTCTTTTCAGGATCGTCACCGAACCCAGGATTGCCTCCAGTTGTAGTTCATTTGTGGTAATATTCCCGGTTATAGTTTTTTAAATCTCTAGTGAGGTTCTTCTTCATCATTCCTTTTACTCCAATTATCACTGGTACAATATTGATGCTCTTCAGCTTCCAAGATCTCTTGACCTCATTTTTGAGGTCCTAGTATTTGGTCATTTTCTTGATTTCTGGGTTGTTTAGGCCAAAATCGCTGGGTACTGATATCTTAATCATCAATGCTGTCTTTTCCTTTTGTTCCTGAGTACAATGTCCGGATGCAATGCTTTATTTTCTATGTTCAGTGTTCACACTCCATGGAATCATCAGGTCGTACATGAACATGACGTCCCCATTTTAAATGATTGTCCTTGTGTTCGTGTTTGCATGAGTTTTCTGGAACTGGGATGTTAAAATTTTTGCAGATATGCCAATGAATCACTTTGCATACTTTGTTGTGCCGTTGTGTGTGAAGTTGTTCTGATAATAGTTTTTTTGCATCCCGAGAGCAGGTGACTAGTACTTTCTGTTTCTGTCTTGTAGCATCTACACTTGTCCATCTGGCTCAGTCCCGCCATCTAATTAAATGCATTGGTATAGTGTCCTTGATCTTGGGCATTTATTATGATTCGTTCTCTGTCTCAGTTGAGCTGACCTCTTCGTAGCCATTCCAAGAAGCCTTCTTTGTCTATCCCCACTCTGTCCAATTCTTTTTTGTAGTTTCCCGCTCTTTTGTCATTCTCCCAGTTGTTGGTGTATATTTATTGATATTTATTTTTATGTATTTATTTTGTCTTTTGTGCAATCGTTGAGGTTGTATTTGTTGCTGTTTCATTTTCCTGTTCGGCATCTTCTATTCTCACCTGTTTTTTGAAAATTATTTGCAAGGTAAGTCAGGGATGTGTGTGTGTGTGTGTGTGTGTGTGTGTTTGTGTGTGTGTGTGTGTGTGTGTGTGTGTGTGTGTGTGTGTGTGTGTGTGTGTGTGTGTGCTGTTCGTTGTTATTTCCATTTGCGGGTTTCAGAAGGTGGAACGGAGCACTCCAAGGTCTCAAAGTATCCAGCTTTGTGTGTGTATATATAATATGTTTGTATATATAATATGTTTTTATACTTATAATATTGTCATGGATCCGTGTTTCAGGGTTCACCACGAGGGGACTTCTCATGCTCTTCCCGACTATCGGTCCTGAGGCCACGAGTTGCGGATAACTCTGCGACCAGGTAGGTTACTAATCAACCACGAACACCAATCAGATGGCCAAATCTGCCAGGGTCCTCTGGCTGACACCCTTTACCTGGGAATGACGTGGCCAACTTAACCAGGGATCACACCCTCGGCTTCTACTCACCTTATATTACCTAATCAGGGGCAGCTGAGTAAACGGATCAGCTAATGTTGTGGAGCCAATTGGTGGGGGAAAGAAAGTCCCTGCTATCACTATTGCACCTTAGCCGAGTCAATAGGAAAAGAGGCGAAACGGACACGTTGGAAACAACTGTTTATCAAGATAATTTGCATGAGTATTTACAAGCAAAAATATAGCAACACATTTACACAGTCATTTACAATGGTAAAAAACAAAGCGATTACAAGCACAACTAGAATGGCACTCGGTAGAAGGCATACCTCCAACAGGCTGAACGGTTTACGATTTGTATCCTACTGACAGGTCAGATCTGGATCTGACATGAACCAAAACCTAATCAGCATGTTCTTGTCACTTACCTGACTTACATCCACCAAGTTTTGTCATAAGTCATCCACAACTTTTTGATATATTGTGCTACATATCGTGTTTAGCCTTATCACACAATGGTTAAGAATCACTTTAAGGAATTAAATAATTCTCGTATTCGGATCCGTATTCAGATCTTCATCAAAAATCGAATTGATTTGTCTTTGTCACACACTCAACCTGTCCACCAAGTTTCGCCTGAATCCGTCCATGACATTTTGAGATATTTTGGTCACAGACAGACATACAAACAGACAGGGGTGAAACATAACCTCCATTCACTTTCTGTGGCAGAGGTAATTATAATTTACCAGCAAAAGTCACAATAAAAAAAACCACACAGTCCATAATCACAACCTGAAAAGCTTAATCCCACTAAACGCTTAAACCCTTCTCCAATCTTACTTAATTATTTACACACGAAACATGGGCCCATCAGAATCACAATCGGAGGAAAAGTAGAGAGGAAGAAATAGAGAATGGGGAAAATGAGTAGGGCTTCGGGTCAACCCTCAACCTGTCAACCCTCGACTCTGATTCTGCAACTGGACCCGACGGCATCAGCCCACGGGTCCTAAAATCCTGCTCTGCTGCTCTATCTCACCCTCTCTCTGTTCTCTTCACCCTCTCTTTTGCTCAAGGTCAACTGCCATCTGCTTGGAAATCAGCCAACATCACCGCTTTGCACAAAAAAGGTGCAAAAACAGATCCTAGCAATTACAGACCAATCAGCCTTCTCCCAATTATCAGCAAAGTCATGGAATCCATCATTGCTTCTGATATGAAATCTTTCCTCTTCTCCAATGGCTTGATCTCTGATCATCAATTTGGTTTCAGACCAGGTCACTCTACTCTGGACATGCTGCTTCTGCTGTCTCAACAATGGATGGAGGTCCTCAATGCCAAACAGGAAATTAGAGCTGTCTCCCTCGACATATCACGTGCCTTCGACACGGTCTGGCACCCCGCTCTGCTCACCAAACTCTCCTCCTTTGGTATCCATGGAAATCTCCACGCATGGCTGGCGGACTTCCTCTCTAGTCGTCGTCAACGTGTGGCCCTGAATGGGTTTCTCTCATCTCCTCTTCCTGTTCAGGCTGGAGTTCCCCAAGGCAGTGTTCTGGGCCCCGTGCTTTTTCTGGTCTTCATCAATGATCTCTCTGACTCTCTCGAAAATCCTCTCTATCTCTTTGCTGATGACTCCACTCTCTGCCGCTCCATTCCTCTTCCCTCAGATCGGCAGTCTGCTGCCTCCTCACTCTCTGAAGACCTGGACAAAATCACAGACTGGTCAAACAAGTGGAACATGTCTTTCAATCCTGACAAATCTCACACTCTTACTATGTCTCTCCGAAAAGATCGACTGGACAACCCTCCCATCTACTTTCTCAACAATCCTCTCCAAGAAGTTCTGTCGCTCAAGATTTTGGGTCTCACTATCTGCCATGATCTTTCTTGGGAAAACCACATTTCCAAGCTGGCCTCCAAAGCCAGTCGCCGACTGGGCATCCTCCGTCGTGCGAAGTCCTTCCTCGGCACACCTGAGCTCCTCACCACATACAAGGCTTTCATCCGCAGCTCAATGGAATACTGTTCTCCCCTATGGGCCGGTGCTCCTGCCTCACACCTAGCTCGGCTTCACGCTGTTGAAACCAAAGCTTTCAGAATTATTGGAATCTCCCGCGATGAAGCTATCTCTGAGGGCCTTTCACTCACTCACCGCAGGCAGGTAGGTGGTCTTTCTGTCTTCTACCGACTCCTCTCCGGCCTTGCACCCCCAGCTCTCTCTGTGCTCTGTCCCCCAAATATTCCTACAGGTCGCACAAGATCTGCCAGCAACCCTCTGATGGTTAAACTGCCGAAATCTCGGCTCTCCGCTCACCTTCACTCTTTCATTCCTCTTTTCTCCCGCCTCTGGAACAAACTCCCTCACTCCCTTCAATCCCACTCCTCCCTCCAGGTCTTTAAAACAGCCGTTCACCACCATCTCTTATCTTCCCCCATCCAAAACCTTGATCTTTTCTACCCCCGCTAATTCACCCCAGATCCACCTTGTTTGAAATTCCAACTTCTTTCCTGGAAGTCCTGGCAGTGTCCATATGTTTTATACCTCTCCCACTGCCCCCTTCCCACGCCCCCCCCCCCCCCCCAAAGCCCTCGCCCTCTCTCAGATCTCTCGATGTCTCCATGTCTCTCGGTCCCTGCTCTCAAATGTTGTGTTTGTGTCCTTCCCCCTCTCTCCCCATATTGTCTACCGCTCCCTATGTTATATGTTTTATGTGTCGGTTTGTCTTTCTGTGTGATTAATGTTCGCTCTTTCACGAGCCTCGATATTGTATACAAAAAAAAAAAAAAAAAAAAAAAAAAAAAAAAAAAACCCTTATCTTACTTGGGCACCATCGACGGATGGTTACTGAAGGTAGGAAGGGGGGTGGTGGGTGATCATCAGTATGATAGTGTAGTGCAGAGATCGCCAGAGATCTCTATTTGGCCTGTCTGATAACCGACACATTGATGCACACCTGGAATGTATGACGTCAATACGTACTCTACCAGGAAGTCAGAAAGCGTCATCACGTTTCGCATGGTACAGTAGGATCGCATTTCACATGGTACTGATCATTGCGGTTTCTTTGTACTTGCAACTGTTTCTAAAGCAATAGGTGCAACATTGTTTTCTTTGACTTGTTTATTGAAATTCGCTCGAAACAAGGGTAAAAGCTACTCAAGGTTTAGGGGTTGCATTGAGTACAGTACAATTTTAATCGGTCATCAGAACTGTACACTGATTGTAAGCTGCCAGTACAGATTACTGAAAAATAGCCGATATCAGCCTGTTCCGATTGCCGGTTCTGATATCAGCACAGCACTATTAATATATATATATATATACATATATATATATATATATATATATATATATATATATATATATATATATATATATATATATATGTATTGTTACGGATCTGGGACGACGGCGCTCCCCTTGCCAAGGGGGGTTTTATACTGGTCCCTTGTCCTTTATACTGGCCCTTGTCCTTTATACTGGCCCTTGTCCTTGTCCTTTATACTGGCCGTCGCCGATCCTGAGGGTATGACGTCACACCCGGTCAGCGCTGGGTAGGGTATTAGGCCTATCCGTCCTATGACCTAAGTACCAGCGCCTTCCTGGACGTAAGGAAACACCCCCCGCCCGTGCCGCAGTGTAATTTGATTGGTTGCGCCGAGCGAAGCGAACTGCGGCGCGAGCCGTTTAACAATCACTAACCCGATTGCAGAGCTTTGGCCGAAATCGCACCACAGGAACTCAATTGGGAAATCACTAAAGTGATCGGATGTGAAGGAAAACCAAAGTGAAGGAGGAACAGGTATTTATTATTATTATTTACACAACCAAAGGAAGAAAAGAAGGACAAAGTAATTTACAGGGAATGGAAGGAGCAGAAGGACACAGAGCAATTCTTAAAACAAGCTTAACTTATACCCCAATGACAGCACGAACAGAACAAACATGTACACGAATGGGAGGAAATGGCAATGGTAGGAATGCTGGCAGAGGGACACGGTCCAAGGAGATGGCGGGCAGGAAGGTCCAGGGCCAGTGGCGCGACGTCGAGGTCCCGCTCGAACGTCCACGCTCCGGTTTGGCAGCGAGCAAGGCGGCGGCAGGCACACGTATCTGGTTTCACGCGGCAGGCACACATATCTGGTTTCACGCGGCAGGGTTGATTTCAGCTTGGCCATGCATCTGGCTCCCTCAATCATCTGGCGGTGGGGGCTGATCAACAGGTTTTCTATCCCCGCGCTCTTGAGCCATACCCACGATCTCTGGTTGGTCGTTCGGGGGCTCCACCCTTGATGACGCTGGGCGGGCCACGCCCTTCTTCCCCGAGTTGACCGCGTGCGTAATGGAGGGCGAATGCAGTTGGCAATGGAGGTTTTGGGCAATTAAAAGGGGAAATCTATCTTATTTGATTCGGTGCAACGCAATGAACTCGTGGAAAAACAGAACCTTATACTGACATAGAATAAAGAGATAACTATTTAGAAGGTCCTATGATTTTCTACATGTATGTGATGGACTAGCTAAAGGGACGACCTTTGACCTTTACATGAATGGAGGTATTTACAGGAATCATTACATTATTTACAATGGGGGTATATTTACAAAGACAGGATTCTCAAATCCGTTACTATATATATATAGATATATATATATATATATAGATATATATATATATAGATATATATATATATATATAGATATATATATATATATATATATATATATATATATATATATATATATATATATATATATATATATATAGTGTATGTGTATGTATATATATATATACATACATACACATACACTACATGACCAAAAGTATGTGGACACCCGAACATCTCATTCCAAAATCATGGGCACTATTATGGAGTTGGTTGCCCCTTTGCTGCTATATCAGCCTCCACTCTTCTGGGAAGGCTTTCCGCTCGATGTTGGAACATTGCTGCAAGGATTTGCTTCCATTCAGCCTCAAGAGCATTAGTGATGGGTGATTAGGGTGGCCTGGTTAGGTTAGGTTAAGGGTGATTAGGGTGATCAGCCCTCATTGGGTGATTAGGCCTGGCTCGCAGTCGGCGTTCCAATTCATTCCAACGGTGTTCGATGGGGTTGAGGTCAGGGCTCTGTGCAGACCAGTCAAGTTCTTCCACACCGATCTCGACAAACCATTTCTGTATGGACTTCGCTTTGTGCACGGGGGCACTGTCATGCTGAAACAGGAAAGGGCTTTCCCCAAACTGTTGCCACAAAGTTGGAAGCACACAATCGTCTAGAATGTCATTGTATGTTGTAGCGTTAAGATTTCCCTTCACTGGAACTAAGGGGCCGAGCCCGAACCATGAAAAACAGCCACAGACCATTATTCCTCCTCCACCAAACTTTGCAGTTGGCACTATGCATTCGGGCAGGTCGCGTTTTCCTGGCATCCGCCAAACCCAGATTCGTCCGTCGGACTGCCAGATGGTGAAGCGTGGTTCATCACTCCAGAGAACACGTTTCCACTGCTCCAGAGTCCAATGGCAGCGAGCTTTACACCACTCCAGCCGACGATTGGCATTGCACATGGTGATCTTAGGCTTGTGTGCGGCTGCTCGGCCATGGAAACCCATTTAATGAATCTCCCAACGAATAGTTGTTGTGCTGACGTTGCTTCCAGAGGAAGTTTGGAACTTGGTAGTTGTTATCTAATAGTTACTTGGTGATAGTTACTTGGTTACTTGGTAGTTACTTGGTTATAGTTGCTTGGTAGTAACTTGAGTGTTGCAACCGAGGACAGACGATTTTTTTTTACACACTACGCACTTTAGCACTCAGCGGTCCCGTTGTGTGAGCTTGTGTTCCTACCACTTCGCGGCTGAGCTGTTGTTGCTCCGAGACGTTTCCACGTCACAATAACAGCACTTACAGTTGACCAAGGCTGCTCTAGCAGGGCAGAAATTTGACGAACTGACTTGTTGGAAAGGTGGAATCCTATGACAGTTCCATGTTGAAAGTCACTGAGCTCTTCAGAACAGCCCAATTCTACTGTCAATGTTTGTCTATGGAGATCGCATGGCTCTGTGCTTGATTATATATACCTGTCAGCAATAGATTACCTGGAATTAAATTGCCTTATAGCCTGGAATTAAATTGCCTTATAGCCTGGAATTAAATTCTAGTTTTTGTTGCCTTATAGTCTGGAATTAAATTGCATTAAATCACACTTTTTCCACCATTATTTACACATTGTAACCCACAACTTCCAAGTGAAAAACAAATTCTACAAATTTCAGAAAATTAATTTAAAATACAAAACTAGAATATCTTGGTTGGATAATTGTCCACCTCCCTGAGTTAATACTTGGTGGAAGCACCTTTGACAGCAATTACAGGTGTGAGTCTGTTGGGATAGGTCTCTACCAACTTTGTGCATCTTGAATGGGCAACATTTGCCCATTCTTTTGCACAAACTGTTCAAGCTCAGTCAAGTTGCGTGGGGAGCGTTGATGGACAGGCACCTTCAAGTCATGCCACAGATTTTTGATTGGATTTAGGACAGAGCTCTGACTAGGGCCACTCAAACATTCATCTTTTCATTCCTTAGCCACTCCAGTGTAGCTTTGGCTGTGTGCTTCAGGTCGTTGTCATGCTGAAGGGTGAACTTCCGTCCCAATTTCAGCTTTCTTGCAGAGTGCAGCAGATTTTTCTCTAGGATTTTTCTGTATTTTGCTCCATCCATTGTCCCTTCTATCCTGACAAGTGCCCCAGTTCCTGCTGATGAGAAACATCTCCATAACATGATGCTGCCACCACCATGCTTCACAGTAGTGATGGTGTTCTTTGGGGGCCTGGAATTAAATTCCTCCCACCAGGTATTTAAAACAGCTGTTCACCACCATCTCTTATCTTTCCCCATCCAAATCCTTGATCTTTTCTACCCCCATTAATACACCCCAAATCCACATGTTTCAATCCCCGACTTCATTCCTGAAATTATTTGTAGTGTCGATTTGTTTTGTACCATGTACCCCTTCCCTTCCCCTCCCCCTTCCCCCCCCCCCCCCAGCCCTTTCCCTTTGAACAGATCTCCCGATTTCCCTCTTCTCTACTGTTGTGCTTGTGTGCTTCCCTCTCTCTCCCCATATTTTTGCCCCCTCCCTTTATTACCCTGCGCTCGCGAAGTGAAAAGTGGAGTTAAGCATTCAGTTGCGTACGTGTGCCGTACTTGTCTGCATTTTTAAAATTCATTTTCTCGTCAACCGTTGGTCAGATTGACACGAAATTGTACCATCGAAGCGCCTCCGCCTGTACAATTATTTTTTTCATATTTATGACGTCATAGGTCACGTGGTACAGACGCCATCTTGAAAAAACATTACACCTCTAAATCAGCCAAACCACTCGATGGAAAAAATTTAAACATGGCATATTGTCAAGTACTCACCATGCGGAATAAGATATGTTGATGGTGATGTCATAGGTGCCTTAATTATGACGTCATAATTCGACAAGTACAACGCTTGATCTGCTCAGTATGAATGAAACAAAACTTCCTCTGCAACTGTTAGACCGATGGACACAACATTTTCAAAATATGTGCAGCTCCTCCTGTATAATTTTTTTATGATAATTATAACGTCATAGGTCACGTGGTACAGACGCCATCTTGGAAAAATCGAAAAATGTTGCACCTCTATTTCTCCGAAACTGCTCCATGGAAAAAATTGAAACATGGCTCATTGTCAAGTGCTCCCCGTGTGGAATAAGATATGTTAATGATGATGTCATCTGTACCTTCGTTATGACGTCATAATTCGACAAGTGCAACACGTATCGATCATTGTGAAAAAATTTTCTCAGCAACTGTTGGTCTGATGGGCACGAAATTTTCACCATAGGAGCACCTCATGTAGAAAATTTTAATGATAATCATGTGGTACAGGCGCCATGTGGTACTGACGTCATAGGTCATTAGGTACAGGCCCCATCTTGGAAAAACCGAAAAATGTTGCACCTCTATTTCTCCAAAACCGCTGCATGGAAAAAAATTTAAACATGGCTCATTGGAAAGAACTCCATATGGGGAATAGGTGTTGTTAACAATGTCATTGGTGCCATAATTATGACGTCATAACTCGACAGGTACAATGCTTAGTCTGATCAGTTTGAAATGTATTGGGCTTGATCTATGCAACAATTATTTAGAGAATATAAATTTATAATGTCATCGCTCACCTGGTCTGGCAGCCATATTGGATAAAAGAAAAAAATGTTCAAAAAGAGAAGAGTTGGCTCACACCAAGTTGACTGCGCAGGGTAAGTAATCCATGAATACCATCTAGTTGTTTTATGTGTCCGTTTATGTTTTTTGTGTTTGATGTGCTAGCTCTTACACGAGCCTCGATCTTGGATACAAAAAAAACAAAAACAATTCAATCCCGGGGACACGACAATATATATATATATACAGACTTGGCATTTAATATGGAATATTTTTTTTGTGGGGGTGAACTTACTTTTCAAGATGTCTTAGAACCAAAAGTTCATTGGAATTATGTTGAAATTATTCTAGATTTTGTTAATGTGACCTTTAAAAGAAACAAAAACCACATTTGACATTTCAAAACAAATAAATTGATCCTTGAACGTGATGTAAACTGATATCGAACTCAATTCATGGACAGTACTGTGTTAAACTTCTGTACGTTTTCCAGAAGTATCTCTTTATTTTGCACATTAGCCAAAAAATTTTTTTAACAGAAACAAAAGTTAAATTACGACTGGGATTACGGACAGTAAAATTACAGTTCAGTACTTTGTGTAACCCCCACGAGCATTCAGGAGAGCACGTAAACGTTGAGGCATGCTGTTCACGAGATTTGCCAAGGTTTGGACAGGAATCGCTTGCCATGCAGTGACAATAGTCTGCTGAAATTCACGCACAGAGGTGGGCTGCTGGTCCAAGTGGTCGATTTGACGCGTTAATTCTGCCCACAAGTTCTCTAACGGATTCATATCTGGGGACATGGCAGGCCACTCCATATGCTCTACACCACGGTCAGCAAGAAAGTGTTGGATCATGCGAGCACGATGAGGCCGTGCATTGTTATCTTGGAAGACAGTTTCTTCGAAAGGCTGCACGAGCAAATGGAAGCAATGTTTATTCCAGAATGGCCCTGTACTTGAACTGGTTCAGGTTTCCATTCAGAACAACCAGGTCACTTTTGCCCCCTGCATGAATAGCAGCCCAAACAGTCACCCCACCACCTCCAGCTTGGACTCTTGGCACTATATAATCTTTGTTGTAGGCTTCATGCACTTGTCTGCGCACTCGGACGCGGCCATCTTGACGATAGACCAGAAATCTAGACTCGTCACTGAAGATCACATGATTCCAGTGTCCTGGCTGCCATTGACGGTGCTCTCTGGCCCACTGCAATCGGCGCCGCTGGCGGTGTTGTCTGGTCAGGGGTGGCTTTCTCAGGGGACGCCTGGCACGATAGCCTGCTTGAACCAGTCGTTGGTTGACTAGCCTTCTGGATACAGGCACATTTGTCAGTTGCTGCCACTCAGCCCTAAGCCGATTAGCTGACTTGGTACGGCCATTGCGGACTAACCGGTGCAGCTGGCGATCATCCCTCCTTGTGGTTCTGCGGGGACGTCCTGGCCTCGGTATTGGAGTAGGGACACCCCTCTGAGCATTTCGTTTCAGGATCTTTGACACCTGACCTTGAGTGATGCCATACTGCCGAGCAATAGCACGCTCTTTCATGCCGTAATTTCGTAAAGCCACCACTCCATGACAAACAGCATTGTCGAGTTGACGGACCATCTCCAGATGAAGCGGCAATAACTTTTGGAGACATGCAGCAGTTGTTTTCCACAAATACAGAACGCAACAACCCTTGTATACCCGACTGTGAAGCCAATCGTCAAATGCACCTGTCCGTACATTTTGCCACGCCACCTGTGATATAATCCTGTTGTTGACTTCTTGCTACGACAATCAGTGACATGGTTATTTTAACAAATAAATCACCAAAGTGTAAAAGAAACTCACCAGATTGATATACTGAGTTAAGAAAGTAAACCCAAGTCGAGGAAAAAAAAATATTCCATAATAAATGCCAAGTCTGTATATATATATATATATTTGTATACAGTATAAATATAAATATATATTTCTAATTATATATAGATATATATATATATATATATATATGTACACATATGTACAAATAACGCATTTACACAGTATAATGAAGATTCATTCATACGGTAGGGGATCCTGGGGTCTGCACTTTTCAGGATTTTCAAAGACAATTCAAACTCTCGTGTTCGGTAATACACAGACAAAGGATAACTTTCTCCTTCAAACTATTGCACATATTCAGGCTCTTTTTATATATTTATAAAGTTGGATTTTTATTCCCAATTTTCCCCCAGGGACCATGTCTATTGGGACACATTCTAACAAATATACGCTCACATCAACAATCAGCCTTTTCTGTGCTTTCGTGCCTCCTGCACAAGTTTCCTTTCGAGGATTAACACGTCATCAAAGCCAATGCCATCGGTATCCTCCTTTTCTGGGAACCAGATTAAAGCATTACATTCCTTATTTTGGTTAGATGGTGAGTAAGGAATTGGATTTCCATGGTGTCTTCGTCATTTTGGCTCTTGCACCATCACACGAAAACAGAAATAAACTCGGTTTTTGGAAACATCTCTTATCAAAACATGTTCACCTTCCTTCAGATCTTCTTTCAGTCATCAGAAACCGATCAGGTTTTCGACCCAAAACCCTAAGGTTGCTCCCTCGAGCGATCCAGAACCGACAGGTGAGTGAACTCCAAACTTGTTTCTTCCAAAGCAAGGTAGCAACACAAAACGATTGTGTGGTGCAGGTGTACCAAAGTAACTTTTTAATAGAAGTTCCTTTTCTCTCCTGCTTTTTTAGTTGTTTTGTACTTTTTATATTTGGTTGCAGAAATCAACAATGTGCAGAGTGACTTGAAACTTATGAAATTATTTTGCATGAATAACATGTTTGTCAGGGATTTTGGAGGGTTTCCTCGCATTTTTTCTCAAAGAGACATAAAGACAACATTTCTTTTTGAAGTAAACAATTCTTAAGTGAAAGCATTTTCTACAAACTGGACACTTAATTGAGCCTTAATCCAAGAGGCTTTGATGCCATATACATTCTGTAATCAATTTACTGGATGAATTTGTTAGAGAAAGACTTCAATCATTAATGACCATTGTCAGCCATAAGATGGAAAACAGAAATAGATGTTATGAGAAATGTAATATCAGCTGTCATGAAGTACCACACCCCGGAAGGATTTACATTCATTACAGTGCCAGCCATTAACCAAAGCAATGCCAGGTGTTCTGCAGCACTGCTCCAAAGTCCTGGTGTGGCATTGCAGTCTGTATTTCAACCTCGTGCGAGACCTCCTGAATACTTCCCTGGACAAAGCATTGTCACCTGGCATTGAGCTCAAGAGGCTCGCTGTTTTAATCCTACTTTCCACACTGGATCAAATTTCTACATCTCTGCAGGAGTGCAGTGGTCACTATGCTCGACTACATTTCGGAGGGGGAAAAAAATGCAATTATTACATTATTTTTTTAATTGATGCAACATCACATTGCAGATTTCGAATTGATTTATGTATATGGTTGCAACAAGATGTGAAATATTCCACCAATATGTTTGCCCTTACCTGCCAATAAAGATTACAGCAAAGAGAGGCTAAAGTTTGCTATATGCTTGTTTATTGTATCCAGGGAGAATTTGTGAATATTGTAGGCCAAGTGAATTTTAATGGATATGTAAGTGTAAGTTGAAGATGGAATAATTAAATGTTTTATTGAATCAATATTTACATCAGAGAAACAAGATTGTCAGAAGTTCTTCCAACAAGTGTGAGCCTACTAATAGATGTTGCTGACATTGTGAAAAAAGGATGCAAAAATCTAGAATGTACCCAAACTTCAAGTATATATCTCACTAGAGCAATGCGACTGTGTCGCCAATATGCCTCCGCATAGTTCCATAATGGGTAGATGCCCTCGTTCACTGTCCTAAAAATAAACAAATTTGATTTAAATCCCTTCAGCGGCTTTCAATTATCACATTTTCACCAGCCATGACAGGTTTCACATCGATCGGTGAAGTGGTTTCAGAGAAGGGATTTTTTTTAACATATTGGCTTTCAAGCTAATATGGCTGCCACACCACATGACATATGACCGTTAAAATGTACACTCTGCATATGTATGTGTCAGGGATCAGATTTGTGAAGTTTCGTGGTGATCGGATAAGGTTCGTTTTTCTCTTCAAGATGGCTGCCAAACCACATGACCTACGACGATATCATTTTCAAACGATATACAACAATGGTGTTAGATGATATTTGTAAAATTTAGCATCGATAGGGTGAGCGGTTTCAGAGATAAAATTATTTAATATTTTCCTTCAATCCAATATGGCTGCCACACCATGTGACCAATGATATATTTGTGATCAACTTTTAATCACCATGCCTAGTCAATGACACACGTAAAGTTTCGAGTCAATCGATTTGGTGGTTTGGGAAAAGATGTTTTTTTGAAGGTTTTAGGTTAAATCCAAAATGGCTGTCAAACCATGTGACCTATGATGTCATAAATTAAATATTTAAATACAAATCGGTCAAAGATCATGTGCATGCAATTTCTGATTTTTAGGATAAGGAATTCGATTAAAACATTTTTGGCTGGTATACCACTTCACCTATGATGACATCATTATCATGGTTTTGTTCCCCATTGGGAATACTTGACAATGTGCCAAGTTTCAAATTTTTCCATTCAGCGGTTTTCCAGGAATAATTTTTAACTATTTGCGTTTAATCCAAGATGGCTGCCATATCTCGTGACCAATGACGTCACAATTATCATAAAAACATTCTGCATGGGTGTCACTCCTACCCTGAAAGTTTCGTCTCCATCAGCCATGTGGTTGCTGAGAAAAACGAGGTTTAGCCCGTACAGACAGACGGACGGACAACCCAAAGACATAATGCCTCCGGCCACCTTTGTACAACATCGTAAAAAATAATATTGGAGGAGGCATAAAAATATGGAGAAGACAAAGGCAAGTCCAAATTTTTATACAACATCATGAAGTAGTATTGCTGTCTACATAAAGTGTAAAAGTGATACCTAATGGTGAGGCCTAGAAGATTTGTGGAATGCACAATGTGGAATCATCTGCGAAAATGAAGAGCTTTTCCAGAGCATCAGTAGATGAAGGACAATATATACTAGGCCCAAGACTCTGCTTTGGAATGCTGCGGCCTCTCCGATGAGAAGAGACAATTATATCACTGATAGCAACATATTGACTGTGGTAATGCAGGAAGTCAGAAAGCAGGGTAGCCTTTGATGTGAAATGATTGTTAGATGTCCAATTCCACAAAATCCAGTATGTGTTACAGTAAATTTAATAGGAACCATGAATGTGATTTTTTTTATTTTTTATTTTTTTTAATACTGAAGAAGGTGCCATTAAATAAGAGATGGACTTTCCACCTTCAATGAAGGTTCCTATCATGGTATTGCAGTGTTTGCAATCAAGTTTTGATTCTTAATAAGTATGCATGCACACATGATTACTACTGATGATCAAAAGGGTAATTCTAAAGGATTCTAATGGGTTTAAAGGGTAATTCTAAATGGTAATTCTAAATGGTAATTCTAAAGGGTAATTCTAAAGGGTATTTCTAAAGGATTCTAATGCGTTTAAAGGGTAATTCTAAAGGGTAATTCTAAAGGATTCTAATGCGTTTAAAGGGTAATTCTAAAGGATTCTAATGGGTTTAAAGGGTAATTCTAAAGGGTAATTCTAAAGGATTCTAATGGGTTTAAAGGGTAATTCTAAATGGTAATTCTAAAGGGTTTAAAAGGTAATTCTAAAGGGTTTAAAGGTTAATTCTAAAAGGTAATTCTAAAGGGTAATTCTAAAGGGTCCTAGAGGTTCCTTCTATAGGCTTTGCCTCTTTCATATTAAAATGCCAAACTGAAGCGCTTCCTTTGGACACGGGTGTGATTTCTTCATTCTGTCTGCCTATGTGTCAGTCAAACAAAATGGAAAATCATTCCAAACAAAAAACTTATTGTTTTTAAGGACATCATAAATAACACAAACAACAGACACGAAGAACTAATGTAATGTGTTAAGTTAGGTGGTGTAAAAGACGCTGCATTAACAGCGGTAAACTTCCAAAAAAAAATTCTAAAACCTTTAAAATATTAATTTTGTTACAATTTAATTATACTAGGACGTGCCCGTACGTGGGTGCCCGTTCCTTGGTGCGGCCCAGCATCTAGTCGAGACCCAGTCACCCAGGCCGATCACCCATTCCGACCCCAAATTCCTCATCGACGATAACTAAACAATATATTATATGAATCGCACCGTACATACCTCCTTCTAGATCTTGTTCTTGTCTTGATATACTCACTCAGGCTCACTCTATCACGGCTGAGTCCTCCCAGCTCCTCCAAATGGCGCCCGCTACGCCTCAAATTCACATCGGCCACGCCTACGCAACAACGTGTTCTGTGATTGGCTGGCCTACCCCGCAACCTGTTCTGTGATTAGTTTGGTAAATAAATCGCCATAGCTCGGTAACTACTTCTCCGATTAATATGAAACCTTGAAAAGGCACATCCTCAGGTCCCCAGCAATATACCTGGCAAGTTTCAAGTATATCGGACCCGTGGTTGTCGAGAAACAGCGGTCACAGACAAACACACAGACACACACACACACACACATACACACACACATACACACACACATACACACACACATACACACAGAGATTACTGGAATTATAGATAGACTAGGGCATGCCCGTACTATATATATATCTAAAAGTATATCCCCCCCCCCCTCTATTTACATGCAATGGTTTGGTCCAAAGCTAACGGCTTGCGAGTACGGTGACAATCCCCCCCCTCTATTTACATGAAATGATTTGGTCCAAAGCTAACGGCTAGCGGAGTTTGGTAAAGAAATCGCCATAGCGTGCACAAATGCGCAGGAAAGCGAAAGAATCGCAAATTAGTTTTAATTAGTTTTAAAACATAGTTTAACGCCAACATAGCGGCAACATAGTTTGCCAACGTGAAATAAATGAATACGCTCTCAAATGTGCCAAAAAAAAAAAAAAACGCTACCCGTACGCTCTACCCCGCCCGTACGCCCGTAAACAAAAAAAACAACGCTCTTCGCTTCCGCCCTTCGCTCTGACTGAATTGGGAGAAATAATGCGCATAAGAAATCGAGAAATTATTATTTTCTCCGGAAGAAATCGAATTACGTACCGTAATGGCGCACGCGCTGGGCTCAGCATCAGCTCGCTCTCACATCGGCCACGCCTACGCAATAACGCGTTCTGTGATTGGATGCCGGAAGTGCAGTCCTCACTGTCCGGAAGGTCGTATATCGCAGTTACGATGAATCGCAAATTAGTTTTTATTAGTTTTAAAACATAGTTTAACGGCAACATAGTTTGCAAACGTGAAATAAATGAATACGCTCTCAAATGTGCCATCCGAGGCAGAGTGTGTCTGCCACGTTCGGCACACGCGATAGCTCGCTGCTCTCTGATTGGTTGAATCGTTTTTTGGACATAGCTCGGTAAGTAATTGTCCGATTAATATGAAACCTTGAAAAGGCACATCCTCGGGTCCCCAGCAATATACCTGGCAAGTTTCAAGTATATCGGACCGGTAGTTGTCGAGAAACAGCGGTCACAGACATACAAACAAACAAACAAACAAACGTACAAACAAACATACACACAGAGATTACTGGAATTATAGATAGATACTTGAGCACAGTTCAAATATATAATTTAATTGAAATAATTGTTCATGTATATCATATAATTGAACACTACACAAATCTCCTTTTTGCACATTCTAAACTCTTCTGTTTAGCAGTATTTGGACAAAATATTACGGCATTTTACGTCATCTCGACCAATCAAATTTGCCGCTCGCAGACTCCGCCCCTGTCCTTGTTTCTCAAGACCACCGGGTAAGGTGTTCGATAAACTCTCTAGTTCATGTTTGTACCTGTGCTGTCTGGGTATGTTGCCTTACCTTTCAAAATGTGTGTGTGGGCTGGAGGGGACATTGGGCCAATCAATCATGCACAATGGTTACCAACCTATGGTTGTTTGTTTGTGCTCTCTACTTTTTTAACGCTGAGCATCAAATGAAAAAGCAGCACGCACCATTTTTTAAGTCTTTGGTATGACTCGGCGGGGTTAGACCCTCCCAGACTCAGAGTAGACATGAACCATGATGCCACCGAGTCTGGTAAGTACTTATTAATAGTTTGGTGTGAACCCTCTGTTTCTGTTTGGTTTCCCTGCAGTGCGGATCAAAATCTATCCTTCAACTCCACTCTCTGTACACCTGATACCGTTTCAACCCTGTAGCGTTTCCCAATGCTGTGTTCATGTTTGAAGCGACATCTTCTTGGCAATAGCGCCACCACCTGCCATGGTTGGGCAAAGTAGTCGAGATTGGAAACAAAATGTCAACTGAACGCCAGTGGCCTGATACCGATGACTTGCACCTGGAAGATAAAATGTCATATTGCAGCTGAAGTTTGATGCATTTATTAATTTAAATTTGGAATTCCAGTCGATGCAAGTGAGCACGCTCTCCAATTTCAATTTTGCAGATGTTTGCTCTACATGAAAGGAACTGTCCCATCTCAGGACAATTCTATAGGTACATTTTGATGACCGGTACTTCTGCTGCTCTCAACGACCAACCAACTGGAGGTGCCTTTAATCTATCACCAAAAAATGCGTATCATTGCTGTTTAACCAAACAATATCCTGCATAACATAAGCTGCGAGAAATTGATTATTTCCATTTTTTATCCCAACTTTCCTTGCTCTATCTATATACCTTACATTTCATGTGGTGCAAGTTTACATGGCTACTCCAAGCAGTGTGCTGAACTGTTGTTGCTAGGTGGTTAGACAACATAATTGGTCTTACAAGGTAAACGGTGAACCACATTGTCAACATACTGTGGGGATCTGATACTTGGCCAAAAATTTACATCCTCACTTTAAAAACTACAGAGTTCAGAAAACATCTTATACCCTGCGCAGTCTTGAGGATAAAGCATATGGGGAGGATCTGCGAGCGGCAAATTTGTTTGGGCGATAACGTAAACTGCCGTAATATTTTGTCCAAACAAACTGATGGGTTTTGAAAATGTCAATAAGGCGATTTATGTTCTACAGTGTTCAGGTGTATAATTCAATTGAAATATAATAAAGATTTTAAAGGTTGGAGAAAAAAAGACTTGGAAGTTCACCGTCAATGTAGCGTCTTATACACCACCTTATTAAACACGTCACATTAGTTTGTCGTGCCTGTTGTTTGTGTCCTTTATGACGTCCGTAAAAAACAGTATGTTCCTGTTTGAAATGGTTTTCAATTCTGTTTTAATGCCAGACATGGACAGAGTAAAAAAAAACCAAAAAAAAAACCCTTGCTCCTCTGGGTTTGGATGAGATTCCAAATAATTTGCCAAATTCAGAGCCAAAGTACTGCTAAAGGGCAGGTTTGTGTTCCGATTCATATTCCGATTCGTGTTCAAAATACAACATTAAATTGAAATTAAGTCGTTGCTCGATCATAAACTGACATTTGTAAACAGACAAATTGACACAATTGCTTAACCACACTTTAAGCTTCACATGTGCGAGATAAGAAGGAATTGAAGCATTACGCAGCAAATCACCAAATGATATCGCACTTTTGTATTTCATAACCACAATTATGGATGGAAAAATACAACGGTGCTGTCATATATGCGAATTGCAAATCATAGACAAGACAGATTGCTTTGTTAATTTCATGACATTAGCTGAGTTGATGAGATGAGCTGCTTCTCCCTCCTTCCTACCCCTCCCCCCCCCCCTGTCCCCCACCCTCCCCCACCATAGTTAACACAGGATTTGCAAACCAATATGTTTGGGCCAATAACAGTGGAAATTATTTTTAAATGTTACATTTAATGAGCAGAAAAGTTTCACTTGTGAAATGTATACTTCACCAGTGGCACGTCCTGCTATTGTGTATTCAGCTGCAGGATGCAGAAGCACCAGGCCTTAGTCGAGCGTCGCTGTGATACTGACCTCTCGGTAATTGCCTGTGACGATCCGTGTTATGTTTTGTTGTATAGCAGCACACGACTCCAAGTTCCTTTTGAGCTGTCCTTCTTACAGACATAACCTGAATGTTTTCAAAAATGGGCGGCTTTTTTTTTTTTTTTTCTTTTTTGGGATACAAGATCGAGGCTCGTGGAAGAGCTAACATTAATCACAAAAAAACAAACTGACGCATAAAACATACAATAAAGGGAGAGGGAGACAAGATGGGGAGAAAGAGGGAAGCACACTAGTACAACAGTGGAGAACAGGGACATCAGGAGATCTGTGGGAGGGAGAGGGCTTGGGGGGAGGTCGGTATTTCAAAAAGGTGGATCTGGGGTGAATTAACGGGAGTAGAAAAGATCAAGGTTTTGGATGGGGGAAGAAAAGAGATGGTGGTGAACAGCTGTTTTAAAGACCTGGTGGGAGGAGTGGGATTGAAGAGAGTGACGGAGTTTGTTCCAGAGGCGGGAGAAAAGAGGAATGAAAGAGTGAAGGTGAGCAGAGAGTCTTGATTTTGGCAATTTCACCAGAAGAGAGTTGCTGGCAGATATTGTGCATCCTGTAAGAATATTTGGGGTACAGAGCACAGAGAGAGCTGGGGGAGCAAGGCCGGAGAGGAGTCGGTAGAAGGCAGAAATACCACCAACCTGCCTGCGGTGAGTGAGTGAAAGGCCCTCGGAGTTAACTTCATCGCGGGAGATTCCAATGATTCTGAAAGCTTTGATTTCAACAGCATGAAGATGAGCTAGGTGTGAGGCAGGAGCACCAGCCCAGAGGGGGGAACAGTATTCCATTGAGCTGTGGGTGAAAGCCTTGTATGTGATGAGGAGCTCAGGTGTGCCAAGGAAGGACTTCGCACGACGGAGGATGCCCAGTCGGCGACTGGCTTTGGAGGCCAGATTTGAAATGTGGTTTTCCCAGAAAAAAAATGGCAGATAGTGAGTCCCAAAAGCATGAGTGACAGAACTTCTTGGACAGGATTGTTCAAAAAGTAGATGGAAGGGTTGTCCAGTCAGTCTTTTCAGAGAGACCTAGTGAGAGTGTGAGATTTGTCAGGATTGAAAGACATGTTCCATTTGTTTGACCAGTCTGTGATTTTGTCCAGGTCTGCAGAGAGTGAGGAGGCTGCAGACTGCCGATCTGAGGGATGAGGTATGGAGCGGCAGAGAGTGGAGTCATCATCAAAGAGATAGAGAGGATTTTCCAGAGAGTCGGAGCGATCATTGATGAAGACCAGAAAAAGCACAGGGCCCAGAACTCCAGCCAGAACCCCAGAACTCCAGAACTCCAGCCACTCCAGGGGAACTCCAGCCTGAACAGGAAGGGGAGATCAGAGAAATCATTTCATGGCCACACGTTGACTACGACCAGAGAGGAAGTCCGCAAGCCATTCGTGGAGATTTCCATGGATACCATAATAGGAGAGTTTGGTGAGTAGAGCTGGGAGCCAGACCGTATTGAAGGCACGTGATATGTCAAGGGAGACAGTTCTAATTTCCTGTTTGACATTGAGGACCTCCATGCATTGTTGAGGCAGCAGAAGCAGCATGTCCGGAGTAGAATGACCTAGTCTGAATCCAAATTGATGATCTGAGATCAAGCAAGTGGAGAAGATGAAGGATTTTATTTCAGAAGCAATGATGGATTCCATGACCTTGCTGATTATTGGGAGCAGGTTGATTGGTCTGTGGTTGCAAGGAGCTGTTTCTGCACCTTTTTTGTGTAAAGCGGTAATGTTTGCTGATTTCCAAGCAGATGACAGATGACCTTAAGCAAAATAGAGGGTGAAGAGAGTGGAGAGAAGAGGATGTGAAGGAGCGGCAGAGCAGGATTTTAGGACCCATGGGCTGATGCCGTCTTGTCCAGTTGCAGAATCTGAGTCTAGGTTTGACAGAAACTTCTCCACCTTGTCAGGGGAGAAGGGCACAGAGTCCAGGAGCAGCTGGGTTCGACTGGGTGAGATGGGTACAGAGAGAGATGAGTTCGGGACACAAGATTTTTAGGCAAACACAGAGTTGAGGCATTTGGCTTTTTCATGTGCGGTGTCAGCTGTGTACCTGTTTGAGGTAAGGGAGGGATGGAGGGGGAACAAACACCAGAAACAGATTTGACCAGGTGCCACCAGGATTTGGAGGAAGGAGACACGTTTGTGAGTTCAGTCTTGAGTGTAGATAGATATTGTTTCCTGGCACTCCTGAGGGTAGACACACACTTGTTCCGAGCTTGGTGGAAGGAACTGAGATTGCCTTCAGTTGTATTTGCTTTCCATGAGGTGAAGGCAAGTTGTTTCATGGCAACTGCCTCACCACAAGATTCCATGTACCATGGACGGGAGGAAGGGTATGACAACTGAAGATGAGATGGGGTAAATCTGTGGATGAGAGAGAGAACAGTTTACAATTACATTGTAAACTGCTCTCTCTCATGCACAGAGACAGCAGCTTAACAGTTACAGAGAGAGCAGCCTAACATTGATAACATGCTTTATGACACAATAATTTGTTTCATCAGCCGCCATAAGGTGACGCAGATTTTTACGCCGTAGCCCACAGGGCAAAGCCGTCTAGAACAGTGTTTGTCCGTCTGTATGTATGTCTCCTCAAGCGTATACCAATCAGAGCTGAGGATCTGGTCACATGACAGGGTGATGTGATTACGTCTGATGTCATTACGGCAGTGCAGCGTCTGACTCTCCACACACCGCCATTTTGATTTATATGCCGTTCATGCTGAACATATTGTCGTGCGACTCCCCCTCAGTTAAGACCGGGGAAATCGCGAACGGCAATCCAGCTTAATGAGGCGTTTCCAATTAATGGCGGATCAAATGTGAGCAGGGGGAGTTTGGGGGAGAATGCCGCTTACCTTCACGGCCCCGCAGTCTTCACCTGTAAATTAATAAATCAACCAAAAACGGATGTAAAATGTACAAACAGAAATATTTATTAACGGAAACCAAGAACAATGGACGCTACGATAAAAACTAAACCCCTCTAATGGAGGGCTCCCACACTTCACTTCAAATATACACAAATCGTATACACAATCGGAGAACTAAAGCAATCGTCGTCTTCGGGTGTGGTGCATCTTATCTGTGTCTGAATGTAGCGTCCGTCAGGAATCGTCCAGGCTCCGGTGTTCATGCTATGTCAGGCCTCACTGAGCGCCTCGCTCGCGCCGGTCTCGCCCGCTCAGCGACAAGCCTCGCTCGCACGTGAACGCCAGGGAGGAGAATCGACGGCGCTCCAACGTTTCCCCAACGTCCGTCGTAACACAGGCAATTCGCGGTTCGCAAAGGCAAAGGTCCAAACGGGGAGAAAGTCAAGGGCAGAAGGGAGGTCCAGGCAGGAAAGAAGCCAAAGCAAGAAGAAAGAAATGTCAGCGAGCCAGTTGTTTTATTGCTCGTTGGCTGACGTCAGCTCTCTCCCTCTGCCAACCAGTGTGTCGTTTCCTTGTGCCCTTTCGTGCCTTCTCACATCACCGGCGCCTCTCCTCCAGCCAGTGTGTAGCGTCTTGGTGGTGGTTTTGCACCTTCCGCACTGATTGGCCGTGGTGTCATCGGTCACTGGCCAATCAGTGTGGCACGTCCTTCATCTTCCTTACCCCCAATCGGTGCTCTTGTTGTTGCTCGCCCCTCCCTCCCCCCCCCCACCCCCCCATCAATCACCAGTTCTCCTGGGCGAGGCTCTCGGCCTGCCTGATCGGTGCTTGCCTGCCATGCCGCTGTAGTACGCGGTCGCTTCCTGCTTGTCTTTCTGGTCAGTCATTGTGGCGGCGGGGGAATTTAATTAGTGTTGTGCTAATGGGCTTAGCAAATGTCTATGAGTGCATTGCCATACGGGACAAATGGAATGATAACCAGGTCTGACACACAGGGGAACGAGCATAATCCCTACTCTACCTACCACACGATCATCCTTGTATAATCACAGATATGCACTTAATCCGACAAACCGCCTAAACAAACGTATTACAGGTGAGGATTCCCTGTCACAACAGACGAAGGACCTACCTATGCAGATCTACCTGGATTTAGATATGCCCTACCCAACCGACATAACAATATCATCAAATCTGTCATACATCACAATCGGCATGCTCTACCTTTACATTTTTCATTCAGTGTGAAACATACAAACCGATTGTTAAAATGACCATCAAATATCGAAAGTATCTGCATTACATCTCTTCCAACAAAACGGTACGTACCCAACCCTTGTGGGGTACAATCTAGATTACAGTAGATCTTTCCTCAGTTTTGTAAGTAAAACTTACCTCACGGATGTCGGGATTCCTCCAAATTTCTTTGTTTAATGTTACTAGGACGTGCCCGTACGTGGGTGCCCGTTCGGAAAAACATTCCAAACCGCGTGGCAGTAACGACCACAGAACCCCCCCCCCCTCTATTTACATGAAATGGTTTGGTCCATTCGCAAAGCCAAAGCGAACGACCACAGAACCCCCCCCCCCCCCCCCCCCTCTATTTACATGAATGGTTTGGTCCATTCGCAAAGCCAAAGCGAACGGCGAACGGCTAAATCGCCATAGCTCGGTAACTACTTCTCCGATTAATATGAAACCTTGAAAAGGCACATCCTCGGGTCCCCAGCAATATACCTGGCAAGTTTCAAGTATATCGGACCCGTGGTTGTCGAGAAACAGCGGTCACAGACAAACACACACACACACACACACACACACACACACACACACACACACACACACACAGAGATTACTGGAATTATAGATAGATAAACAGCACCAGCGAATGTTAAAAAAGCTAATCATGTGTGTTTGTGGTTTATAATATTTTACAAGCCCGGCTACGCCGCTGTTAGACTTTCGGGCTTGTTTTTCTTGAAATTTGCTCATTTTTCTTGAAATTTGCTCATTTTTATCAATACTATGTACTGAGACACAGGTACTTAATTAGCATCATCGATTTCCTGGAGGGTAGGGAGAAACTACTGTAATTGATGTGCGTCAGTGAGTGTGTGAGTCCACATGCAGAACTACTTTAATATCGATTGCTCATTCTCAAATCTATTATAATCTATGTATCCTGTCAAGGATTTGCATTGTTAACGATCACTTCCAGTTATTGGAATGGTAACCTTGCACAGTGCCTCCGATAAACTTGGTGATTTATTTAATGAACGTCTGTAATTGGAAAGATGATGTCGGTCGTGTGTCATTACTAACAAAGTAATGGTTACCAACTCTTTGACAAAGGACGTATTCACGACGTTAAAATACGCCTAGCTTGTGCCAGACATTATTTGGATGGGAGCCGGATGTACCAGGCAGACTTCCCTGAGGGAGATGCCGTATCTGGTTTGGGTGCTTCTCAGCAGTGATGGGACCCATAACTAGGACTTGTGAATGCACAAGGTAAGTTTAAAAGCAACTTTTAAAATGATGAAATGATGAGATTTTTGCATATATTGCTAAAAGGGGAAGTGTGTGTGTTTTATCCACTGCTGCCACTTCCTTGCATTAACAGGAAACAATAAGAACTCGACTTCTCATATCTCCTATATTTCCGGTGAGTCTAATTTGCATTCAGGAAAACAACGATTACGGTTTATCATCACGAAATTTCCACTCTTACATTTAAATGCTGAAAATTATGTTTAAAAGAATTTTACTTCAATATTTCGTGCTATCAAGGGCAGGTTAAAATGTTCCCAGATAGTAGAAGTTCATTGGAAAACATGCTGGAAAAGCCTCGTTAGCGTTCATACGTCATTCTGAAATTCCTGTATTGGGAGTACAATTTTTAATCTGACAACATTGTCTGGATCAAACAAAAAGTTGCTTTTATTATCCAATTGTATTAAAAAAAACAATTAAATGCTAACTTGAGCATTAATATCCCTAAAAATTGCATCCAGGTTTGTTTAACTGTTACTGATATATACTCGTATGGCTTGGATAGAAATAATGGGAAAATGAGGAACATTACACGGGCCTTTACAATTGAGCAGCATTCATTGAATGAATTGATCGATGATACTGTCACGTCAGACGGGTCGTTGACATGGATCATCTGAGTTGGATGGCCGAGGACCATCTGCTGATCACGAAACGGGGTTAATTAAAAGTACTGCATTCAATTAACTTGTACGGTGATTCCCCAGGGATTTATCAACAAAGCCTAACCTGGCGGTGGTCACGTGGGAAGGCAGGAAAATGAGAAAACGCTTCTTATAATTAAAAGGGTTTTTATTTACAAATAATCTGGCGAAGGGGTAGACAAGACTGTCAAAAAATGGTACAGATCTGGTGGTCAAAGGGCACAGATAGAAATGAAAGGGACATGCAATGTTACAGTCGTTGCCAAAAATATTGGCAACCTTGGACTTTTTCAAATAACTCACAATTTTCTCGAAAAATAAGTTGAAATTGACAAAAGTATTTGGTCTCCACAATTCTTTATTTCATTGTTAATATACAGAACCTTTATTTTTGTTTTCAGAACTTAATATATTCTTTAAAATCAGAAAATAAAAAGAAATGGCATTGACAAATTGACACCCGAGACTTAATATTTGGTAGAACAGACATTGGACAAAATAACTGCAGTCAAGCTCTTCCTATAGCCATGAATGAGCTTCCTACACCTCTCTACTGGCAGGTTGGCCCACTCTTCTTGTGCAAACTGCTCCAGTTCTCCCAGATTTGAAGGGCGCCTTCTCCCAACTGCTGCTTTCAGATCTCCCCACAGGTGTTCAATGACATTTAGATCTGGACTCATTGCTGGCCACTTCAGAACAGCCCAGCGTTTTGTCTTGAACCATTCCTGGGTGCTTTTTAAAGTGTGTTTGGGGTCATTTTCCTGCTGCAAGACCCATGACCTTCGACGGAGACCCAGCTTTCTGACACTGGGTTGAACATTGCACTCCAAAATGCCTTTGTAATCTCCTGATTTCATGATGCCATGCACACATTCCAGGCACCCAGTGCCAGAGGCAGCACAGCAACCACAAATCATCACTGAACCTTCTCCATGTTTGACTGTAGGGAAGGTGTTCTTTTCTTTGAAGGCTTCATTTTGTTTTCTGTAAACATAGAGATGATGTGCTTTACTTAAAAGCTCTAATTTGGTATAATCTGTCCACAGAAGGATTTTGTCTTGTTCATGTGTGTTTTGGCAAACTCCAGTCGGGATTTTTTTTATGTCTCTCTCAGCGGTGGGGTCTTCCTGAGTCTCCTACCATAGAACCCCCTTTCATTGAGTTGGCGACAGATGGTGTGACTTGAAACTGTCATACCTTGTGTCTGAAGGTCAGCTTGAATCTGTTTGTCAGTTGATCGAGGTGCTTTCTCCACCATCTTATTATAATAGAGCAAACGTATATGGTTATGTATGTCGTTATGAATGTCGTTATGTATGTCATTATGTTTGTCGTTATGTTTATATGCGATGAAAACGTCTTCTTCTTCTTCAAATAAAATTACCACCCTCTTAATTAACCCTGTTAATTGCGTTAAGACTGCTGACACCCCTCAGACCTTTGACGACCCTTTAATTCCCCCAAGACCCTTCAGACCACCAAGACCCCTGAAGACCCAAAAGACCCCAAAGACCCAAAACACCCCAAAGACCCAAAATACCCTTCAAGGCCCTGAGGCTCAAAAAGACCCTGAATATCCAAAAACCCAAAAGACCCCAAAGACCCAAAACACCCCGAAGACCCAAAACACCCGGAAGACCCAAAACACCCCCAAGACCCAAAACACCCAGAAGACCCAAAACACCCCGAAGACCCAAAACACCCCAAAGACCCAAAACACTATCTGAACCTTCTCCATGTTTGACTGTAGGGAAGGTAGCACTATCTCTCCACACTCAAGATTGAACTCTCAAACCTGTCTCCTTCCTCCAAATCCTGGTGGCGTCTGGTCAAATCCGTTTCTAGTGTTTGTTCCCCCTCCATCCCCTCCCTTACCTCAAATGGCTACACAGTTGACACCGCACATGACAAAGCCGAATGCCTCAACTCTGTGTTTGCCTCAAAATCTTGTGTCCCAAACCCATCTCTCTCTGTTCCCACCTTTCCCAGTCGAACTCAACTGCTCCTGGACTCTGTGTCCTTCTCTCCTGACAAGGTGGAGAAGTTTTTATCAAACCTCGACTCTGATTCTGCAACTGGACCAGATGGCATCAGCCCTCGGGTCCTAAAATCCTGCTCTGCCGCTCTATCTCACCCTCTCTCTGTTCTTTTCACCCTCTCTTTTGCTCAAGGTCATCTGCCAGCATCTTGGAAATCAGCAAACATTACCGCTTTACACAAAAAAGGTGCAAAAACAGATCCTTGCAACTACAGACCAATCAGCCTGCTCCCAATTATCAGCAAAGTCATGGAATCCATCATTGCTTCAGATATCAAATCCTTCCTCTTCTCCAATGGCTTGATCTCTGATCATCAATTTGGTTTCAGACCAGGTCACTCTACTCTGGACATGCTGCTTCTGCTGTCTCAACAATGGATGGAGGTCCTCAATGCCAAACAGGAAATCAGAGCTGTCTCACTTGACATATCACGTGCCTTCGATACGGTCTGGCACCCAGCTCTGCTCACCAAACTCACCTCCTATGGTATTCAGGGAAATCTCCACTCATGGCTTGCGGATTTCCTCTCTGGTCGTAGGCAATGTGTGGCCCTGAATGGATTTCTCTCATCTTCCCATCCTGTTCTGGCTGGAGTTCCCCAAGGTAGTGTTCTGGGCCCTGTGCTATTTCTGGTCTTCATCAATGATCTCTCCGACTCTCTGGAAAATCCTCTCTATCACTTTGCTGATGACTCCACTCTCTGCCGCTCCATTCCTCCCCTCAGATCGGCAGTCTGCAGCCTCCTCACTCTCTGCAGACCTGGACAAAATTACAGACTGGTCAAACAAGTGGAACATGTCTTTCAATCCTGACAAATCTCACACTCTTACAATGTCTCTCCGAAAGGACCGACTGGACAACCCTCCCATCTACTTTCTCAACAATCCTCTCCAAGAAGTTCTGTCACTCAAGCTTTTGGGTCTCACTATCTGCCATGATCTTTCTTGGGAAAACCACATTTCCAAGCTGGCCTCCAAAGCCAGTCGCCGACTGGGCATCCTCCGTCGTGCGAAAGTAGTGTATATATGTTGCTTCTGGAACACTCTCATTTTCCCATTGACTTACATGTTAATTTTTCCCCTCCCTCATTGCCCCTAAACACCTCTATTTCTCTCACCCTGTTCTTTACGAACCTTCTAACCTTTTGACATGTTATCCTTATTCATTAGACCACTTAAACAATGGTCCTTCTGTGTGAACCTGTGATCCTTCTGACCTTATGGACCTTTTAACCTTTTACTCTTAATATCATCTGGTGAATCATCTTTGGTCCACTCAAACAACGACCCTACAAATATTTGTTTATGCGTGGGAAATAATTTAATTCTCTTGCCACTCTCTTCACCATCTTATATATGAACAAAAAATATGTTTGAGTTTGGTTCTTTATTAAGATATTTTAACTGAGCTAAGATAAAATGGTAAACCTCCCTCAATGTTCCTGTTTGAGCGCCTCCAGTGCCACACACTTTTTGGTAGGCTCTGTCCACCTTTTGTTAAGCTCCGTCCACTTTTTGGTAAGCCCCGCCCCCCTTTTGTTAAGCCCCGCCCACTTTTGCGAAGCCCCGCCCACTTTTGCTAAGCCCCACCCACTTTATAAACTCTTTAGCATTGTATCATTTCCAGGTAATACATTACATCATTTTCAGGGAATTCCCATCACATCATTTCCAGTTAAGACACGCCCAGGGAATTTCCACAGGAAATGACACACCCAGTCCTTATAAAAGGCACCGACCACACAGGCTTTTTCAAACACGCTTTCTGCTTCACTTGAGAATGGACTACTATGCCGAAATGGAATGGGATAACTTTGCTATTCCTTGGAGTCCTACTACCTGTGTAGAACTCAACCTTCAGATTGATGAACTGGACTCGAACCTCTTATCAATGGAGGTAAGTTTGTTTATTTATTTATTTATTTATTAATTTAATTAATTATTAATTTAATTATTTATTTTAATTTTAATTTTTTTTAGATGAGACTCGTGTAAGAGTTAACAAAGTTTATTTTAATATTCATAGAGCTTGATTTATACAAATAAAAATATTGTATTAAATTAATACATTGTTATTTTCTTTCACAGGAAATTGTATCTGAGATACGAAATGAAAATTCTGCTTTTAACACAACTTGGGATGAAGTTATTTTTTTGTTTGAAGACATTTTGAACAACCAAGACCCCCAGAACGAGTTCTACCTTGATGACCCAGCCAAAGAGTTATACCTTGGAGACCCACAAAATCCTGAAAAAGAGTTTTACCATGATGATACTTGTTGTGAGTTATCAAAACAAAACCCACTGAACAAGTTCTACCTTGATGAGCCAGAATACAAGTCATACATTGGAGACCCACAAATTTCTGAAAATTGGGAAAGGGGAGTTCTCCCTGATGGTCCGCAGTTATACTATGTGAGACACATCATAGAAACCCTAAAAAATTGTGAAATGGGAATTCTCCCTGATGGTCCGCAGTTATACTATGTTATACACATCATAGAAACCCTAAAAAATTGGACAAGGAGAGTTCTCCCTGATGGTCCGCAGTTATACTATGTGAGACACATCATAGAAACCCTAAAAAATTGGGCAAGGAGAGTTCTCCCTGATGGTCCGCAGTTATACTATGTGAGACACATCATAGAAACCCTAAAAAATTGGGAAAGGGAAGTTTTCCCTGATGGTCCGCAGTTATACTATGTGAGACTTATCACGGAAACCCCCAATATTTCTGAAAATTGTGGTTCTACCTTGGGGACTTGGAAAGATGGTTATATTTTTGGAGACTCGGAATGGGGGTTTTGTTTTGATGACTCGGAATGTGATACCTATCTTGGAGGCTCAACAGGAATGTGGTTATACCTTGGGAACTTGGAAAGTTGGTTTTATTTTGGAGACTCTACCTGTGGGGTTCCTCTTGGAGACTCTTTGGATTCTAAAGCAATGAACAATGTTCTTTATTTAATGACGCTTGATTTAAGCAATATCAAGAAAGTTCGAGGAAGAAAATGCTGGAAAATTCTTTCTTCCCATTTCTACTTCTTCAAACTTGAAAGCCTTGAAAGACAGAATTGGAGGAAGAGGGGGAAAAAAAAAAAGAAATACGTATTTAAAAAAAAGAAGAAAAGAAAGATTATGTTAGGGTTTGGGTGGGATTTTGAATGTGAGGGTTAGGGATGGGGTTGGGTTAGGGATGGGGTTGGGTTAGGGTTGGGATTTTGAATGTGAGGGTTAGGGATGGGTTGGGTTAGGGATGGGGTTGGGTTAGGGTTGGGTTAGGGATGGGGTTGGGTTAGGGATGGGATTGGGTTAGGGTGGGATTTTGAATGTGAGGGTTAGGGATGGGGTTGGGTTAGGGATGGGGTTGGGTTAGGGTTGGGATTTTGAATGTGAGGGTTAGGGTTGGGGTTGGGTTAGGGATGGGATTGGGTTAGGGTTGGGATTTTGAATGTGAGGGTTAGGGATGGGTTGGGTTAGGGATGGGGTTGGGTTAGGGTTGGGTTAGGGATGGGGTTGGGTTAGGGATGGGATTGGGTATGGGATTGGGTTGGGTTAGGGATGGGGTTGGGTTAGGGATGGGGTTGGGGTTGGGTTAGGGATGGGTTTGGGTTAGGGATGGGTTTGGGTTAGGGATGGGGTTGGGTTAGGGATGGGGTTGGGTTAGGGTTTGTATATTATTATGACTCACTCACACATACACACACACACAAAAGTTAAGCCCCAACTGGAAAGTTGAGGGATTCTGTGTTTGGGGTTCACAGATTTAAAAACGTATCCCCATTATACACACACAAAAGTTAAGCCCCAACTGAAACGTTGTGGGATTCTGTGTTTGGGGTTCACAGATTTAAAAACGTATCCCCATTATACACACACAAAAGTTAAGCCCCAACTAAAAAGTTGTGGGATTCTGTGTTTGGGGTTCACAGATTTAAAAACGTATCCCCATTACATTTTATTTATTTATTTATTATTTTCAAGGGTATTAGCTGCTTACTTGTGTTTTTTGTAATTCGTGTGAGTAAAATGAACCCAAGATTTCTTCTCCATTTAAATCATATAATTTGTAGGTCCAAGGGTTTGTAGCCATTACATCAACGATTTTAAATAATTCATTAGTCCATCTCTTTGTATAACCTTTCTCAAAATGGCTTTTCCATTTGTATATTCTTACAATATCACCAACTTTGAACTTGGGCTTTCTCAAATTAATCTCCTTTTCATATTCTAATTTTGTAAATGTTTCTGATGGTTTTGATTTTGTTGATGAATGAACTGTATTATTGTAATTATCTACAATATCCTGAATTAAATACACCCATTTATGAGAACCGAGTTGTGTGAATTTTTTATATAATTTCTCTTTTAAAGTACGATTAAAACGCTCAATAACAACTGCCTTTCCTTCATTAAAGGTGTTGTATAATTTAATACCCTTCCCCTTAAGAAATTTCATGAATATTTTGTTATAGAACTCTGTTCCCTCATCAGTCCATAACTTATTTGGTTTCCTTTTATCCCGATCAAATATTAGCTTAAAGGCTAACATTAAAGTATCACCCCTTTTATTTTTTAAAGGGACAACCCAGGCAAATCTACTCCTCAAATCAATAACGGTTAAAGCATACCTGTATCCCCTGTCATTATTCAATTCAATTAAATCAGCGGACCATATGTGGTCGGTGTATTTAGAATAAACCTTCCTTCTTTTAAACTTTGTGATTATAGGTTTGTGTAATTCTTCAGCCAAAAGCTCCTCAGTCTTGATGACATCATTAGAGCCTAATAGTTTTTTGAGGAATAACCAAGACCAAGTTTCAATTTAGCATTTATCAAATTTCTCACAATAAACCTATCAACTTTCTCTCTCAACGTTGGATTTTGTATCAAAGACAAATTATACAACATTTCGCTGTCGGCTTTATGTTTTTCAGTCAACGTAGTGGTTTTCCCATAAGCAATATCATGCTTCATACACACTTCGTCAACCCTATTTGTAGGTTTAGACCAAGGTTTAGGATTGTCAGCCTCATCTAATCTTTTATCTAAGTTTGTTCCTGGACCACAGAAAGAATACCCTGGAAGGTGTAATTCCCCTGGAATTCCAGTTGTTGTAAATTTACTTCCTGACAGAAACTTTTGTATGTCTCCTCCTCTTTTAGGAGAGATGAATTGGCACTTTTTAGAGCTACATACTTGACATATTCCTTTTTGATAAACTCTATTATTTTTAGCTTTAACATAAGAGATATTTTTAGATTTGGTTTTCTTTTTACATTTGAGACAATAACTCATATTTATTTATCAGAAAAATTCCGACAGAGTATCAAAACCTTTTTGGTTTTCAACATATACATTTCAATCTTTATTTTTAAAACATAAAGAATCCTAAGGAATGCCTTCACTCTCTCCTCCATTTATTTACAAATAAAAACTAACTAAAGTCAATGACACCAACATCATCAATCACATAATCTTTTCCTTCTTCTTCTTCTTCTTCACCACTTTCTCGTTTAAATCTCCTCCCTGAAATTGAAGACATTGACGTTGTTATTTTTGAAACCATTATCTTCATAAGAGTTGTTAATTCTTTAATTTCCTCTTCGGTGCGTTGAGATTGATTTATTTGCTGTAATACACTCAATCTTTTACGAATCTCACTGATTTCCATCTTTTTATATTTTTCCTCCCTCTCTCTTTGCTCCCTTTCCTCCCTGTCCTCCTTCTCCTTTTTCTCCCTCTCCTCCTCCTTTTTCTCCCTTTCCTCCTTCTCCTTTTTCTCTCTTTCCTCCTTCTCTTCTTTAACTCCTTCCTCATTTATCTTAGCAATTTTTGATATCAATATTTTCACAGCATTCATTCTTTCTTTATTTTCCTCTTCGGTGAGTTGAGATTGATCTTCTTGCTGTAATACATCCACTCTTTTTTGAATCGCTCTGATTTCCATCTCCCTCTCCTCCCTCTCTCTTTGTTCCCTCTCCTCCTTCTCTCTTTTCTCTCTTTCCTCCTTCTCTTCTTCAACTCCTTCCTCATCCCTTGCTACCCTTGAGTTTGAACCCCAAAGAATATTATACATATACTCATCTGGATTTTGAGATATTCTTGTATCTATAATTATTTTTCTCATAATAGGATACCAATAAGATTTGTTGACGATTTCTAAAAGAGTTTTATATTTCATAACTTTGAGAAGTTCATTTTAATTTAATATTTTAAACAAGTCTCTATTTGTGGGTTTAACAATATCAGTATAAGGCCAGTTTTTAATGACAAAATTCCCATGTATATGCTCCAAATCATAAGGTATGTAATACCGAGCACCCTTTTCTTGTAGGTATCCTTGAATACAAAAATTATAATTCTCTTGTAGTCTTCTTCCTGCCATTTATGTATCAGAAATATATGTGAGATTAATATTATGACAGGTAATACCACCCCATCTTCCCACTACCAAATTGGTTTGTATTCCTTGGCTTTCTATCCTTATCTCATGACCTTCCTTCTTTGTCATGCTAACCATCGCTATACTATCATATATTTTTCTTTTCTTAAAACCATGTATTTGTTGTTTATTAATTGTACTTCCACATAAATCCTTATCGTCACCAAGTGGATAATATTCTTCTTTACGAGACTGATTAAAATCATGTAGGTCTTCTATGTTTATTGAAAAAGACCAATTATACCCTAAATCAGGCATATCATACCCCCATTTATTAATTCGCATATTAACTATATGTCCTTCTTTATAAAATTCAATTGTAAGCAGGTAGTTAAATTCAATGAGGAAAGGTGTATGGTCAGTATAACCAGGTGTTGTGGTTGTAAATTTTACTTGTTTAACAAAACGTGCTGTTTTCTTTAAAAATATATATTGTGATAAATCACTTAATCTAATTAAGTCATTCGCATCTGTAGGGTTTGGATAATTGATTAATTTATAAGTATTCTTCATATTAATATTTTTACTTACACTATATTTTTGTCGTTCAGCCTGTGCCTTTGTATAATAATTTGATAAATCAATATCCTGAGAGGATTTTCCAAAGATAGAACCATCTTTTCCAACATAAGTCATTTATATTAGATTAAAAATGATATCATAAAAATTTTCATTATTGTTGAGTTGAAATAATACATATAAACATAATTGACCACAACATTTAGAATTAATTTCTTGAACATGAAATGTTTGATAAACACCATTCTGTAAGAATTGTATTACTTCAACAGGTGGTGGCATACCATAACTATCAAAATAATATTTATCCTGACTATTATGAATACAAACCCAATGAGAACCATTCTGTGTGTCTAAATTCATAATAATATTCTTTGTATTCTTATTTATATGTATTAATTCATCTCTCATACAAATAACCACATTATCAATTTTTAGTGTTTTACAATACTTAGCTAGTTCTATATTTGACGTTGTATTCTTTCCAAATTGTTTAAACCATTTATCCATTTATTTATGAGAAAGATACAATCCATTACCCCATTTAGTTAGTTTAACACCCGCTTGAGCGATAGAGGAAAGCATATCTCCAACCAACAATCTAGCTTTATCAGGTAGACTTTCAAGTTTTTGAGCAAAATCTACAATTACACCACTTCCACTAATTTGTTTCTCCAACTCCTTGTTATGTCTTTCCAATTCTTTTTGAGCTTTTAGTTGTGCCTTCCTTTCGTTAGCAGTTTTTACCGCTGCTGAAATACCACCAGTCAATGCTCCCGCCGCACTTAAACCAGCAAATAAAGGAATTAGAAACGGGAGAAATCCTCCTCTTGACTCGTCTATTGAATATTTCTTTAACATAGGTTTCGTCATTTTAATTTTAAGAGATCCAACATCATTTAGTGTTTTTACTTGTGTGTGTGTGAGTAAAACATCAATTCTTACAGCTCCTTTTCTTTGAATTGTATTAACATTAATAATACAAGGCTTTTGATTTTGAATACAAGATGTTAATTTATTAAGATTGATTTGATTAACATATACCCCAACCATTTATTTATGAGAAAAAACCTATGTGATATTAATCATAACACCATTATCTGTATTAATCTGTAATTCTGTTTCCTCCAAAAGCAAACAATATGCATTAACCTCTTCACTCTCCCCTCTTTCAATGTATAGAGAAGTATCCACTCGATTAGACTTTATAGTTTCCTTTTGAGAACTCAGGTCAATTGCGTAGATTGTATAAAGTTTTTGAAACGCAACCATATCCAAAATAGGTTCATTATTACCATTACTTTCACACACCTTTTGGTAGGACTTGTAGGCTTCCGCATAATCATTTTTTTCCCAATCAATTTCCAATCTATCTCGCGGATAAAATGTGCCATCAAGAGAAACCCGAAGTTGTTTCACCTTAGCATTATCACTCAGCGCATTATTCTTATCAGTGCCTTCATCTCCATCTGGTTTCTTAAAAATGAGCCATAGGTATCGTGGCTTTCCATGAAGAACACCTAAATTCCAAGTGTAGGTAGTGTGTTCCAGTTTAACGTGTTGACATCTTCTTTTAAGGTATGATACATTTAGTGGTTTCGTTGAGTTAAGTCTTCTATTTAACATCTCTTCCGTTTTAAGATTAGGAGTATATTCACTAATATACCAACACAAATCATTAATAACAAATTTATTATTATCACCAAAAGCATTTTGAGCCCCAAAAAGCAATCTATTTACATTATCATTCCTTTGTAGTTGAAATCTAATTTTAAGACCATACAAAACTTTGTCATAATCACAAAATCCAAATATACCTTTCAGAGGTACTGCTACGGTAAAACTATTCTCTGGTTTTGTGTCATCATTATACATTGCCTTCCTTTGACTATAACCGGGGTCAGCATTTGTTCCCGTTGACATATCAGGAATAAAACCTTCAACAGCTCCCTTACCCATTCTATCACTAAACGAATATAGTGTAAATTTCATCATTTCAGATGTAGCAGAGACATAATCAACCGCTTCAACCTCTTGTGTTCCAATATACAGGCGGACACTGTCAAACATTTTCCAGAAGAAATCATTTACGAGTGTAGCATTAGTATTATTCGCAGCCTTAGTGAATTTAAATTTACACAGCAAGAAACTATCAGCTATATTCAAGTAAGTTTGTTGATTATTTATTTCAAAACTTTTTGTTCCGTTTGAATTCCAGTCTGTTCCTGTTATAGCATTTACCTTAAAATAGTCTTCCTTTTTTGTGGAGTTTGAAATGATAATTGTATCATCCAAATCATAGATACTATCAATCGCTTCCATACTTGTATTTATATAGTATTAAAATCGTTGAAACCCTGACCCAAGTATTTTAATGATTTTTTGTCGTTCTTGTGAAGATAGTTGAGTTTTACCTTTTTTTATTTCTTTGATTGCTTGTAATTTATGAGACTCCTTTTGAGCATCTTTTATACTCTTTATAGCACCCGCAACGGAGCCCACGACAGAAGCAGTTGAACCAATTAGGTCTTTATGTTTAAGGATGGTTGAACCAATACCCATTAGAGTATCAATTATCCCATCTCCTTTATTTCGAAATTGATGACCTACACCTCATTGTCTCTTAGGTTTATAGTATCCTTTACTGTGTCTGTGTTGTCTGTGTTGAAGTCTGTGTTGTCTGTGTTGTGTGTTGTCCAAAACAACATCGTTGTTTGTCCAAAACAACATCATGTTGTGTGTTGTGTGTTTGGGTACATGCCCAAAACAGACATCCACTGAGCTCACCATTGTCTGCAGATACCTTCCTGGTCTGACCCAACATGGACATCCACAGCTTACCATGATCTCCAGATACCTTCCTGGTCTCTGACCCAACATGGATATCCACAGACCTTCCTGGTCTCGCCCTCAAAACATGGACATCTACTGAGCTTGCTGTAGTCTTTTCCCCCAAAAGACATTCACCGAGTGCACCGTGGTTTCCAGATACCTTCCTGGTCTCACCCTCAAAACATGGACATCTACTGAGCTTGCTGTAGTCTCCCCCCCCCCCCCCCCCAACACAGACATATACTGAGCATACCATGGTCTCCAGATACCTTCCTGGTCTCACCCTCAAAACATGGACATCTACTGAGCTTGCTGTAGTCTTTTCCCCCCAACACAGACATTCACCAAGCTCACCATGGACTGTGGCTACCTTCCTGGTCTCACCCTCAAAACATGGACATCTACTGAGCTTGCTGTAGTCTTCCCCCCAACACAGACATTCACCAAGCTCACCATGGACTGTGGCTACCTTCCTGGTCTCACCCTCAAAACATGGACATCTACTGAGCTTGCTGTAGTCTTTCCCCCCAACACAGACATTCAGCGAGCTCGCCATGATCTCCAGATACCTTCCTGGTCTCACCCTCAAAACATGGACATCTACTGAGCTTGCTGTAGTCTTTCCCCCCAACACAGACTTGTTGTTGCCATACCTTGTATAGTATGGTGAAAGGTACATGCCCTCCCCTGTAATTAATTTATATTTTCCCAACTCATGTTTTCTCACAATAACCATTATTTATTTATTGAAAAACTTCACGTAGGTGAATTCTGATGGATATAATTTCATCATTAAAGGATATCATACGATTATCTTGGTCGGTTATCCTAAAATTTACTCTGTATATGGTTTTTCCTGACACAGGTAAATAGACAAGATTTTTTGGTTCCATATTAAATTTATAACCAATCGGGGTTGAGTATGCACTGAATGAAAATATTGTATTTGTTCTTATTCCATCGTTATAAGCACCATCAATCAAATCACAATGAATTAATACTGAATTTATACCAGAGGATATTTGGATAACATTATCACTGTAAAACGTCCCATTATTTTCAATCTTTTTTGAAAAGAAACCCAATAGCTCTCTAAACGAATTTTCAATCGTGAAATCAACTTTATAATTATTTTTAAGTTTAATAGTTGATTTTGAAGTGTGTTTTTGAATATCTATTACAATATTTTTTGGTTCATCACCTTTTTCTTTCATAAGGCGAGAGACTTCTGAAGATATTTGAGAAATCTCGTAAGCTCCAGGTGAAACGGTTATAGTTTTATATCCACTTCCTGGATTATAACTAAACTTGTTGTTTTTCTCTGTGATATTAAAAAGGGTATTGTAAGTTTCCATTGACAACAAAGATGCCTCATATGAGGTAAGGGGGTCAAGTTGTAGTGGGTAAGGGAATGAAGCTGTGTAATCGCTCGTTGTGAAATTAAAACTAAGAATTGTGCTTCTCATCTTATTTAATATCTAATAAAATATCTTTGTATTGACATTTATTAATTATTTTCATGTTCATCAACTGATCTAAAATGGCTGAGGATTCATTAAAACAATTGTTGTTTCCAGCCTTCTTACTACCTAACAACAATAATAGCCTATTAACTAATTGTGATGGGTCATTTGGAAGAAAACTAACACCCGAACCAAGCTTACTTAAAGCATCAATAATATGTTTCTCCTTCTCATTCTTCTTACTTTTACCAGCAACAGAAACTCCATAATCAAGTGCATTTAGCAACTCAATATATACCCTATCTTCCTCTCTTTCCATATCAAGTGGTTCCTCAAAATATTTTGAACCGCTGAATCCGGGGTTTGTTAGAAGAAACATTAATCTTGGAGTTAATTTAACATTTGGTTGAGTAGAACTCAAGAACATCAATTCATCATTAAATATCAATACCTTTTCTTCCACAAGATGAAACACTGCTGGTTCTTCTGTTGGAATGAGACCTGCTCTGGTTTTTGAATCTGCCAAATATTCATTGTTTTGAAGAGCTTCCACTACATAATTAGGGGGTTGATTTACCTCCTCAAGTTTCTGAAATAATTCTTCATCATTATATTCTAATTTTCCAAGTTCTTGTTTTGTTATCTGACTAAAATCTTTGAGCATTTGAAGTTTTTTCGGAGTAAATTCTACCGTGGGAACTGTAGGGTGTTGAGTTTTTAAAAGCGGTTTAAAAAATTTCTCTTGTTTTCTTTCAAAGGCTTCTTCACCAGTTAGTTTCTGTCTCCGTTTCTTCTTTATCTCTTCCTGTTGCTTTACAACTTTTGAAACCAACTCTTGATGTTCTTTAAACTTTCTTGCTCTTTCTTCGGTATTCATTTAGTATTGAAAAATATCATTTAATGAATTGTAAAGGTCAATGGGAAAATTTTCCTTTTCTTCATCATTATAGTAAATGTGTTGAAATAAATCTTTTTCTTTAAATATTTCATCAAATTCTTTATTGGTATTAATACGAGTTGTTATTTCTTCTTCACTAATACTTGTATCTCTGCTTTTCATACGTTTGCGTTGAGTCTCCTCATCGATATCAAAACCGAATGATAAAATCTTAACTCCATCACCACACAATTGTTTAATAATTTGTCTCATTCCTTCAGGATTAGTTTCTAAAATCCCAAGACCATTAGATTTTACTTTATTTAACTCACTCTTACAATGTGAATATTTTGTAGAACCAAGAGAGACCTCCTCAAATATTTGACCTTCGTTCCTCAATCGCATATGTTCCTCCATTGAAATGTAGTAATAATCTTTCCCTTCTACTTCTCCTGGTCGCTTTGCTCTGGTTGTAGTACTCACAAAACGAATCATAGGGTGTTTTTAAAAAAAACTTACAATCTTTTCATTTTTACTATTCAAGAGTTTAGATTTATGAAAGTTCTTTCCAGAAGCAGATTTGCCCACAAGGTTAATAATAATTGTTGTCATTTACATATGCAATTATGTTTAAAATAAAAATACATCCTTTAATATCTCATCTTGTTTCACAACAATATATTTATATTTTCCAATCGTGTGTTTCATATAATTTTCAAATTCTTTTTTACTACATAACGTAGAGCAATTATCTCTCCAAAAATTATTTACATCTATTGAATTTAAGTTAAATAAAATAAAAGTATTAGCATTGTTTCTTATTGAGCGTCGAGGGAGTTGAAAATATGACTGACTAAGATAAATACAATTACAAGAAGAATGTCTCCCTCTTGTATAGTAGCTATCCATTACTGTTTGGTTTCTCTCATTAACACAATCATCAAAGATGACGAGGTTCTTTTTTGATTTATCTAAATCTTGAGGTGAAGGTATATCATCCGTATTATCACTGAGAATACAAGTTATGGGTTTTGGTTTAGGTTTCTGTGTATCACAAAATAGTTGTATTATATCCTCAATGTTATAATCATTTAGTTTGTTTTGAAGTTTAAATAAACCGATAATGTCTTCCTTTTTAAGACCTGCATTAAAACCCTGTGAGAGTAGTTGATACTCGGGTTGAAAACTTGACTTCGTATAAATTATTAAATTATCATAATCTAAAAAGTTGGGGGTAAGGAGCATCTTTAAAAGCAAACAGGTTTTTCCACATCCGCTTGAACCAACTATTAGACATCTCAATGAATTTGGAATGTTTTTATGGTTATTAAATTTTATCTTATTTTCCCAAACGGGTAAAAAATCATTCATTTATATATTTGGAAAACAAGTCATCCAACTTTTTTTGAGCTATTTTAGAAACTCTATATTTTATCCTGAGTTCGGGTTTAATTTCAAAATAATTTATTATTTTATTTATGTAGTATCTTGTATTAACATTTCCATTAAAATTATTTTGAATAATAAATATCATTAAACCCTTATACATTTCCTCAATACAAAGTCTCTTTCCTTGTAAGAAATGGTGTATTATCACCATAATGCTTAACATTCATCTCTCTTATTAATCTTGTAAAGTAATTCATTTTTGGTTCTAATTTAAAAGAGTTATATGTTTTTTTATATTTCTTATTATCATTAATTAGAATATAATCACAGAATAAACATTGTTTATATGAATCCTCATCATTAAGCCCCACTCTATCACAAGCCGGACAATTCTCTAATTTATCATATGGAGAGTCTGGAAATTCTAAATATCCTTCAGAACTTATCATATTTATGTGGTAAATTTTTACTTAAACTAAATGCAAGTTTATTCATTAATAAATACAATGTTTCAAAGCACAAAAGACAAATTTCAATCAATCTCTACTTCGGTGAAAGATATAGAAAAATATGTCAAAGATGTTAAATTGAACAAAGATAAATATGGAAATTTTTGGGTAAAACCAGTTATGGAAAATAACATGAGCCCCTCTATTTCATTTAAAGGAAGAGCTCTAACTATACCTGGAAAGACATCCATTAAAGTAAATCTAACAAAAGTTTCTCCTCTACTCCTGGCAATTTATTCAAAGCTTGAAAAAGTGATTGACCACGATACTTTGAAAAAGAATGATAAGACCATCAACAATACTCGTGGAGAAATTTGTATTTACTTTAATAATCCAAAGGGTGTAGATCTAAGTAAAATGAATGATGTTAATATTTCTGGTGAAATGTCATTTCGTTCTATGATAGTTAGAGATTATTTAAAGATAACTTTTGATATTAAAAATGTAGAGATTGAATCCGTTAATGAAAGAAAGTATATTGGTATAGATGGAAAGGTTTTTTCTGCTAATTAAATATGAGTCATTACAGCAGTGAAGATTTTACTATTTCATTGAACTCGGACGATAGTGATGATAGTATTTCATTGAACTCGGATGATGGTGATGATAGTATTTCATTGAACACAGATGATAGTTATGATACAAATAGTTTGTGCTCAAATGATAGTTATGAGAGTAGCTTTATTGATGACTGAGTATGATTCTGAGTATTCATGTGATAGTTATGACTTAGATGATTCTGAGTGAAAAAGTGTTTTAGTTTAAGCACAGCGATATATATAAAACGGAGCTGTAAAGCTCAAAAGTGTTTTCTTTTAAGCACAGTGATATATATAAAACACCACGTTTTCTCACGCTATAAATATGGTTTATTGTGATACTTGCGAGAAGGAAGTAAAATATTATAAACAACATATTCTCACCGCAAAACATACATACAACATTCTTAACAAACTTTCCCCTCTTCCACCTAAAACAAAACATTGTAAGGTCTGTAAAACAACCATCCTCAAGAAGGGGTTTAAAGCCCATCTTAAAACTAACAAACACTTGTCAAAATTGTTTACTATTAAAAATACTGATGGTGCTTTCAAAAGACATATCAGGATTCGAATCTTTAACTTCAAACCTCCCGAACCAAAGTCTATAGTTGATGCTGTAGAAATAGTCAAACCTGCTGTTCAAACATTGATTGAAAAAACACTAAAAGAAATGAAACCACTTAAATTTTATATGGGGGTAAAATTAGAAATGACAAAGGATAAAGGAGTTATAGATACACCATACATGAGAACTGAGCCACACTTTATATCTTCATATCAAGATTTTAAAACATCAGGAGTCTATGATGAACTTATTAAACAAGAGCAAGATGTGGATAATTCAATCGTAGGAAGTGGATTCAATATAGGAAAAATTATTTACATAGACATTCATATTCTTAAATCAGATCCTCTAAAAGCTTCTTCTTACATTGATTTACCCAGTGTTATCAAAAATAGAAAAGCAGTTATCAATATCAAAAATAAAGACAATAAATGTTTTCTCTGGTCTATTTTAGCACACTTACATCCTCCACATTTTCATGATGAAAGAGTATCTCATTATAAAAAATATGAGAATACATTAAATACGAAAGATCTAAAGTTTCCGATGACTTTAAATGATATTCCTAAATTTGAAAAGATGAATAATTTATCAGTTAATGTTTATGGTCTAACAGAAACAAACAACATTCAGGTTTTAAAGCTTTCTGACAATTGTAAACAAACTCATATTAATCTTCTATATTTTAATTCAGAGGAAAATTCACATTATACATACATCAAAGATATTGCTAAATTAATAAAACCACAAGTATGTAAAAGAACAAATAAAATATATATTTGTTTGCATTGTCTTAACTTCTTCAATTCACAAGAAAGATTAGATAAACATTCAAATTATTGTGGCGAACATAAATCAACGGTAATCAATATGCCTAAAGAAGGCTCAAAGATCACATTCAAAGATAAAAATAAAAAGATCAAACATCCATTTGTTATATATGCTGATTTTGAAAGTATTTTAGAAAAAATTGATACTGCTTCTCCAGATCCAAAAGAATCATACACAAATAAATATCAAAAACATACTCCTTGTGGTTTTTGTTATTATATCAAATCATCCGTTGGTGATAAATATTACAAGTTAGAGATGTATAGAGGCTCAAATACCCCAGAGGAGTTTGTGAAACGACTAGAAAAAGACTGTGTTCGATTAACCAAATAATGAGAGAAACCAATAAACCAATGTCCTTAACAAGTAAAGAAAAAAGAGAATTTATAAAAAACAATGTCTGTCATATTTGTGAGGAGAAAATTGGTAAAGGTCTAAAGGTTAGAGACCATTGTCATCTCACTGGTAAATATAGAGGTCCGGCTCATCAAAGTTGTAATATTAATTATCAACTCCCCTCTTTCATTCCTGTCTTTCTTCATAACAACGCTCATTATGATACACATCTATTTATCAAGGAACTCTCAAAGACTTCTGGAAGTATCTCAGCAATTCCAAACACGGTTCAGAAATACATTTCATTCACAAAAACAATTCACACATCTCCTATTACTCATATCAGATTTCTTGATACATTTAAATTCATGGCAAGTCCATTGGCTAACTTGGTTCAAAATCTAAAAGAGTTTCCATGTCTTTCAGAGTATTTTTTAGATAAAGATTTTCTAACACAAAAGGGAATTTACCCCTATGACTATATGGACTCATTTGAGAGATTCAATGAAACACAACTTCCTTTAAAAGAAAATTTCTATAACAAATTAAATAATAGTCATATATCTGATAAAGATTATGTACACGCACAAAATGTTTGGAAAAAATATAACATTAAGAATCTTGGTGAGTATCACGATTTGTACCTCAAAACTGATGTGCTTTTGTTGGCTGATGTGTTTGAGGCTTTCAGAACAATCTGTCATTCTGGATATGGATTGGATCCTGCTCACTATTACTCCTGGATTGGCTTGGAGCGCGATGTTAAAAATGACAAAACAAGCTTTGGATTTGATAACTGATGTTGATATGCTTTTGATGATTGAAAAGGCAAAGAGAGGAGGAATTTCACAAGTCTGTTCAAAGAGATATGCTAAAGCAAATAACAAGTACATTCCAAATTATGATCCATCGGTAGAGAGCTCCTACTTGATGTATTATGATGCGAACAACCTGTATGGCTGGGCAATGTCTCAGGCTCTTCCTTATGGAAAACTTAGATGGGTAAAGGAAAAAGATTACAAAAAGGTTTTACAAGATGTATGTATCTCTACACAAAAAGAATTGGATGATTCAAAGGTTGGTTATTATTTTGAGGTCAATTTGAAATATCCAGAGGAACTTCATAACCTACACAAAGATCTCCCATTTGCTTGTGAAAAGGAAAGTCCAAAGAAGGAGTGGTTAAGTGATTATCAACAATCATTTAATATAGGTGAATCAACAGAAATATTACTTACTACATTATATAACAAGAAAAATTATGTTCTACACCAAAGAAATTTGCGACAATATTTATCAAAAGGTCTAAGAATAGAGAAGATCCATAGGGTTCTAAAGTTCAATCAAAGTCATTGGTTAAAGGGGTACATTGATTTTAATACACAAAGAAGAACAGAGTCAAAAACAGATTTTGAGAAAGACTTTTATAAATTGATGAATAATGCGGTCTTTGGTAAGACCATGGAAAATGTGAGGAAAAGACAAAATATCAGACTATCAACATCTTGGAAACAAGCATCAAAATTAATTAATAGACCGAGTTTTACTAGAGCTGAGGTCTTTACTGAGAACTTTTGTGCGATCCATTTGATTAAAGAGAGTATTGAAATGGACAAACCTATTTATATTGGAACATCAATTCTTGATTTATCAAAGTCATTAATGTATGATTACTTTTATAATAACTTGAGGAAGAAATATCAAAATGATGTTAATCTACTTTATATGGATACAGATAGTTTTATTTTGCAAATTAATACTGATGATGTTTATTCAGACATGAAAAAGGACATTAATATCTATGACACTAGTAATTACAGTCCAGAGAGTGAGTTGTTCTCTTCTTAAAATAAAAAGGTGATTGGAAAGTTTAAGGATGAATTAGGGGGAAATGTCATGAGTGAATTTGTGGGGTTGAGGTCTAAGGCTTATGCTTATAAATACATTGTGAATAACGTCGAAAAGACTGATAAGAAGTTAAAAGGTGTAAAGAAAAATGTTATTAAAGAAACAATAAACTTTAAGGATTATTATAACTGTTTAACAACAAAGAAAGAAGAGTTTAGAAAGATTAATGGAATAAGAAGTTATAAACATAAATTATATTCAGAAGAGATGAATAAGAAAGCATTGGGGGCTTTTGATGATAAGAGGTTTATTTTAGAAAATGGAATTGATAGTCTCCCTTATGGTTATATAAGTATATAAGTGATAAGTTAAAAAGGGGGGTTAGGGATTTTAACGGGCTACCGCCGCCTTTTTTACTATTATATAAATGATAGAACCAAGTACCAACCAGACTAAAGAGTGGAGGTGTAATCAACCTTGGTATATAAATGGTAAACATAACGAATGTGAAAAATATCAAATAGGTATAATTGAAAAGACAACTGGTAAAACAATTTACAAAACAAATAAGAGAATTAATTTAAATACCGGTGAATTGGGTAAAAAAGATGGAAATATTTTTGAGTGGACGGAAAACTTTGATGGTTGTCAGGAAAATATATACTTTAATTTTAAAATGGTATGTGGCACTGGAGGCGCTCAAACAAGAACATTGAGGGAGGTTTACCATTTTATCTTAGCTCAGTTAAAATATCTTAATAAAGAACCAAACTCAAACATATTTTTTGTTAATATATTAGATGGTGAAGAGAGTGGCAAGAGAATTAAATTAGTTCCCACGCATAAACAAATATTTGTAGGGTCGTTGTTTGAGTGGGCCAAAGATGATTCACCAGATGATATTAAGAGTAAAAGGTTAAAAGGTCCATAAGGTCACAAGGATCACAGGTTCACACAGAAGGACCATTGTTTAAGTGGTCTAATGAATAAGGATAACATGTCAAAAGGTTAGAAGGTTCGTAAAGAACAGGGTGAGAGAAATAGAGGTGTTTAGGGGCAATGAGGGAGGGGAAAAATTAACATGTAAGTCAATGGGAAAATGAGAGTGTCCCAGAAGCAACATATATACACTACTTGCGAAGTCCTTCCTTGGCACACCTGAGCTCCTCACCACATACAAGGCTTTCATCCGCAGCTCAATGGAATACTGTTCCCCCCTCCGGGCTGGTGCTCCTGCCTCACACCTTGCTCGGCTTCACGCTGTTGAGGCCAAAGCTTTCAGAATCATTGGAATCTCCTGCGATGTAGTCAACTCCGAGGGCCTTTCACTCACTCACCGCAGGCAGGTTGGTGGTCTTTCTGTCTGCTACCGACTCCTCTCCGGCCTTGCTCCCCCAGCTCTCTCTGTGCTCTGTCCCCCCAATATTCCTTCAGGTCGCACAAGATCTGCCTGCAACCCTCTTATGGTTAAACTGCCAAAGTCTAGGCTCTCTGCTCACCTTCACTCTTTCATTCCCCTTTTCTCCCGCCTCTGGAACAAACTCCCCCACTCCCTTCAATCCCACTCCTCCCTCCAGGTCTTTAAAACAGCTGTTCACCACCATCTCTTATCTTCCCCCATCGAAAACCTTGATCTTTTCTACCCCCGGTAATTCACCCCAGAGTCCTTGCAGTGTTCATATGTTTTATTCCTCTCCCACCTCCCCCCAAGTCCTCCCGATGTCCCTGCTCTCAAATGTTGTGTTTGTGTCCTTCCCCCTCTCTCCCCATCTTGTCTGCCGCTCTCCTTGTTTTTTGTTTTGTGTGTCGGTTTGTCTTTTTGTGTGATTAATGTTAGCTCTTTCACGAGCCTCGATCTTGTATACAACAAAAAAAAAAAAAAACAAAAAAAAAACCTTGAAGACCCAAAACACCCTGAAGACCCAAAACACCAAGAAGAACCAAAAGACCCCGAAGACCCAAAAGACCCCGAAAACCCAAAACACCCTGAAGACCCAAAACACCCCAAATACCCAAAACAGCCCAAAGACCCAAAACACCCCGAAGACCCAAAACACCCTGAAGACCCAAAACATCCAGAAAAACCCAAAACACCTGAAGACCCAAAAGACCCTGAAGACCAAAAATACCCCAAAGAACCAAAAGACCCTGATGACCCAAAGACCCTTAAAGACCAAGAATAACCAAAAGACCCAAAAGACCCAAAACACCCTGAAGACCCAAAACACCCTGAAGACCCCAAAGACCCTTAAGATCCAAAAGACCCTGAAGACCCAAAACACTTCAAAGACCCAAAATACCCTTAAAGGCCCAGAGGATCCAAAAGACCCCGAAGACCCAAATGGCCCTGAAGACCCAAAACACCATGAAGACCCAAAAGACATCAAAATGGTGAAAGATGCCTACCCCTCTGAAAGGACGTGTGGTGAGGCGCCCGGAGCGCACCGAGTCATGCTAGTTCTAACAATGCTTGACTGCAATCTTCAATCAAGTTCTCTCTTGTGGCCACGTCCAGGGAGGTGGGCTACAGTGTCATAGGTCTTAAACTTTCTGATAACATTGCGTACGGTGGACACAAGAACATCAAGGTCTCTGGAGATGGACTTGTAGCCTTGAGATTGTCCATGCTTAGCTACAATCTTGTGGCTGACCTCCTCAGACAATTCTCTGCTTTTCTTTCTTTTCTCCATGCTCATTGCAGTACACACAGTGACACAAAACAGCAGAATGACTCCTTTTCTATATTAAAACTGGTTGAATGAGTGATTCTTATATTGCAGGCACCTGCAACTCACCACAGGTGAGTTCAATTCGAAAGTAAAGGAGAATCATCTGCTTGAAATCTAATTATTTCTAACAACTTCCAAAAGTGCAAATAATATTGTCCGGGCCATTTTTGGATTTCTGTGTGGAATAAGCTAAGATTTAGTAATTTTTTCAGCTTTGTTTGTTTTGTTCCACTGCAAACAAAAGAAATACATATGTGGGTACCAACATATTTCTTAATTTCAACAATTTCCTCAAAGAAATGGTGCATCATTTGGAAAAAGTGCAAGGCTGCCAATATTTTTGCCACGACTGTATATACATCAGAGATAAGTAAGGCCGAACGTGTTAAAGGCGCCGACAAATACCAGAACTAGAACAACAAAGGGGCAAACGAGGGGTTGTGGCAGGCACGACCCGGTGACGTGCTGGTTGCTGGCACGCAGGGCTGGTGTGGCTGTGGACGGAGAATGGCAGGAACAGTGAGGTGGAGGCGAGGGATTGTGGTGAAAATTATGGCCCAGTAGAGGGAAGGATGTGTCCTCCACAGGTGGCGACCAAAGCAAAGGGAGATAGAGGTGTTGACGTCACCATATGCAATGCTCAACTGTCGTGCGGAAGGAGCAAGGCCACGTTTCTCGTGAACACTGCCGACCTCATGCATGGCGAGTCCCTGTTATTGGTCACCTGCTGCTTGTGGGCGGGGCCACCTACCTTCCCGCTTTCCTTGAAGGCTCTGCAGCTGACCTTGCCGCCATGGCTTGCACGGTCTGCCAGCCAAACTGTTTGTAATGGTCGTTCCTCCAGAAGCGCAATGGGCTTTACACTGTGCCTTTGGTGTTAAACGGCACGTCCTCACATGGCCTCGTCCGATTTACAGTAGGTTTTACACAATTCTACTATCTGCTTTATAATGGATGCTCATTGCCTCCACAGTGCATTTTTTTACAATACGACCTACTTCTCCACAAATACCTGGTACACGGGGAACTTACGCGATCACACGGTACATGGCAAAGTCTTAACACAATCTATCTATGCCCCTCTTTTTTATACTTTTTATTTTATTGGAAGATTCCATCAACACCTTGGCAGTTGTTCAAATTTATGGATACATAAGGGAATCATTACTCAGGTGGAACACATGGAAGATTTGATATGCCATTCCATCATTATCAGCAAATACTGAAAAAGTTGCCATTTGCGTTTGCAGTGTGATGTTGAGTGTCAACAGGAAGAAGACCACTCGTTTTGCATCTTCAGCTACATTGGGTTGCCAAAGCGGTTTCTAGCCTATTGATCACAATCCTGGATGGGTCGCCACTCCGACGCAGGATACTCGAATGGCTCATTCTTACCAGTAAGCTGGTACTCATTTTGCCGACCTCGGAAGGATGACTGAGTGAGTGTTAATTAAACTGCATGACAGGAGTTTGAACTGAGGACCCTGCGATCCAAGCCATCCACGTCCACCGTTAAGGGTGTAGTACTGGTGAACAGGTGATTTTTTTTTTGTTTTTTTTATTTTTATAATAGCTGAACAGTTTCCTTATAGTCTTATAAACAAGAATCATGCTATTAGAGGTCATAGAAGTACCCCTAATTATTGAAAAATTCAAATTTCAATTCAATTCAATATAATATTTTGCATGAAATTTGTTATAACTTGGGAAATGCATCATTCTTTTGGGCTGAAATTTGGACAGGATATTCAGAATATCACTTCCTTTAAAATGATGAAGGCTTTTGTTTATAGGAGTAGCCATTGTGGATTTATTGAAGGACAACCAAGTTTTATCTGGTAATTGGCATAATTAGCTAATTAGTGAACATTTGACATAATTTCACAAAATCCTCTCATCAGGTAGTAGAGTAACACATGTATAATACATGTACCAAGTTTTGTGTGAAAAGAATGATAGGTGACATAGAAGATAGAAGTAGAAATGTGTTCTTTGTTTTTCCTTGTTTTTTATTGACGGTCTAATTTATGCAAATTATATGCATGTAATATGACAAAGAAGCGTTGAAACTGGTCTGAGTTAAAGCCAAGATTATATCTTTCAAGAAAAACTGAAAATTTGATATTAACTTGACTTTGTTTTTGTGTAAAGGCCTCTCAAAGGTACCTATGTACTTTTCTCAATTTTTCACCAGTACTACACCCTTAAGCCGCCACCAGGCTTTGCCAACAGGAAGTAATGCAATAATGCAGAGCGTGCTGCTCCTCGGGGAGAATGCTTCATCCGTCTAAATAATAAATCGTTCACAATCCCATCAGTTATTTTTCAAACGAATGTTTTTAAACCACTGCCCTCCCTGTCCGGTATACACCAGTAAGCGTAGCAATCCTACCTCATAATTAGACTTTACTTGTTTGTCCTTGAATCAGTATCCGCATGAACCTCGAAATGTGTAATTGGGATAGCTGGATACTTGATTTTGATCCGAGTTTTCACGATCTCTTTTATCCTCGATCATCCGGTAAATAAAGACGTTAAAGTTTTTGTCAGTATCAGAATTACTGTTTGGAGTTTGTGTGTAGTTCACTTGAGGTTGAATCCCTCTCTTTTCCGCCTTGCACTCCAATACCCAATATCCATTTTCCTTACTGGTCAGAAACCGAAAAATCTCCCACATTTTCATTCACATTCGCTCGATTGTTTCTGCAATGTAAGCGATTTTGAATTGCCCTTGAAGTTTGGAGACACTCGATATACTAGAAATGGTCTGGGGCAGCTTTGTCTTCTAGAAAATTATTTTGTTGATCGTTCAAACATTCCAAAGGTCTCCACTGATGAACACGTTTATTGGGTGGGGTCTTGAGGAGGACGGTAGAATGTTAGGATGGCGTTACGGTCACAACACTGCACTTACCCGACGCAGCTCGCTCAGGGTAGGATTATAGCTTTGTAGTTTCCAGGTAGTCGCAAGTTTTTCCCCAGTGATGGGTGACTTTCCTGATGCGGTAAATACAATGAAAGTCATGTTTTTGGTTCTGAAACCTTTTTAAAATGACACAACTTTTTTTTCACTCCACCTCTTCGTTGTTATCTCCATATGCGGGTTTCAGAAAGTGAAACGGAGCCCTCGCAGGTCTCAAAGTATACACCTTCGGGTGTGTATATTTGTTTGTTTGTGTTTGTTTGTGTTTGCGTGTGTTTATGTGTGCTTGTGTGTGTGTGTGTGTGTGTTTGTTTGTTTGTGTTTGCGTGTGTGTTTGTTTGTTTGTTTTTGCCTGTGTTTGTTTGTGTGTGTGTGTGTTTGTTTGTGTGTGATTCTTTGGGTGTGTGTGTATTTGCATGTATATATGTGTGTGTGTTTGTGTGTGTTTGTTTGTTTGTGTGTATTTTTTGTGTGTGTGCACGTGTATGTATGAGTGTTTGTTTGTGTTTGTTTGTGTGTGTGAGTGTGAGTGTGAGAGAGAGAGAGAGAGAGAGAGAGAGAAAGAGAAAGAGAAAGAGAAAGAGAAAGAGAAAGAGAGAGAGAAAGAGAAAGAAAGAAAGAAAGAAAGAAAAAAAAATTGTAAATTGTAAATTTCAGCATTTTCTAATAAGATGTGTAAAAACAGCAACAACATTTATCCTGAAAAGTGTCTGTACCAAATCCATAGATTAGCTGTTGAAGCGCTTTTTCCTACTAGACATTTCACGAATACAAATCCTAAAGTAACACTACTAGCAAGTTTCCTGTGCTCGCACGGGATTCCAAGCGGGGTAAGGATGGAGGGAGGCGGGAAAATGCAAATGGCGTCTTCTGCCATTGAGCCGGGGAGCTGGCAGCACCAATTCACATTTATTGCCACATCTGATGAAATTTAGGAGGTGTTCCATTTCAAATTGTTTGTTCGATATACGTTTGTAACTTTTTGATGCGAAGGGTCCGTAACTTGATGTCAAAGGTGACCAGTTGCAAATTAATAGTCGGATAATTTAAGTAGAAATGAAAGCAATAAATGTAAACATGAAAGGGTAACCAATAAATGTTAGGAATGACAGGGAATAGCGAGCAATGAGTGCAGCGGGAGGAAAATTTCCAGAGAACGTCGATTTCCATCCAACAGATGATACAGAACTACAGTGGCCAGGAATTTCCCAACCGGTCACGCCACATCTTGAGGAAAGGTGGACGAAGGTAACCAACTGAATTGACAGGTTAAATTCAATGGAAGTGAAATGTCTTCCGGAAGGAGGTTTTACTTTCTGGGTGACGTCATTTTTTTTCGCCTCGAGATCGAGGCTCATGGAAGAACTGGAAAGCTTTCTCAAAGTGAATTGCTTTGATTGATTTCAAGGTGAATAATTAAAGGTGAGGGGGCGATAACCGGTGCAATTTGCAATTTCTCCCCCAATTTTAAGTCGCGATCGACGCCCATGTAATCTGCAGTTATTTTGACAAAATGTTTCTCATATATTGTTATGGGTTTTGCAGCAAGAGATGGATATTATAGATGGATGAAGAAATCCAATCTCCAATCTCCCTTTCTTCTTCAAGTTCTCAACCCACCCCTCATAACCCCAGGTCCACGGCTCCCACTTTCTACTTCTAATCCACACACCCCAAACCACAATTCCACATAATAGTCACTAACTCTTCTTCTTCTTTTGAGTTTTATGGTGTTTTCAGAGCCGCGAGGCTCTATACTATACACGCCATGCGCCTGAACATAACTGTGTTGAAAGGAAAATATATTAAAAAGGAGGCCTTATGGGACATCCATAAAACTATATAGGTCTCCCACACGCTTTCACAAAGTTTAGGACCGCCTTGCACAAACGTGGATGCTTCTGGTTAAAATGACCAAAAATGACGGGCAGGTCGGACCCACCGACCCCCTCCTCTCTAACGATTTTAAATAGGAGCGACCTCGGTCCGTCGTATTGGCGGCATACCATAAATAAGTGAGATAGATCTTCGGGTTCCCTACAGGCGTCGCAAGTCTCGGAAGGGTGACACCTTATCAGGTGAAGATACAAATTAAGGCGACAGTGCCCAAGTCTAAGCCTGGAGAGAGCCGCCTGGTCTCTGTGGGACAACTGAGGGAGCCGAACAGGGGGGGTCACGACTGGATTCACCCTGTAACAGAACCTACCCTTCCTGGTGGTGTCCCACTGGGTTTGCCATTTTTTAACAATCTTGTCCCTGACTACAATCACAATTTCAGACGTTCTGGTCCCAAAGGGATTTCGGTGACACATTCGGATGTGAGCGCACACTTGGCTGCAAGATCGCAGGCCTCGTTCCCTCCGATGCCCACATGAGCGGGGATCCAGCACAGATTGACCACCGATCCTCTCCAACTAGCAATGTTGATCAGGTGCAGTACTTCGAGCACCAGGTCAAATCTGCATCCCTCCTGTGGAGACTCTAGTGCCTTAAGTGCAGAGAGGGAGTCAGACAAGATCACGGCACTGAGAGGGTTGAACTCGATTATCCATTCCAGTGCCAATACGATAGCAATGAGTTCTGCTGCGAAGATGGAGAGATGATCAGATAACCTCTTAGCCTTTGTCACCTTAACATCAGGGATACATATTGCTGCCACAGTTCTCCCTAGGGAAGGGACTTTAGAACCATCCGTCTAAACGTGGAGAGATTGACTCCAAACCGAATGGATGAACTCGATCGCCTGGATGCAGGATGCAGAGGGGTTATCCTTGTCAACTCTCCCCATAGATCCAGGTGGATTTGAGGCATATTAAGAGTCCAGGGGGGGGCCAGATTGGAACTTTATTGACGGACTCAATGGGCAAGGAGTCCAGACCCATTTCACCCGCTACCCGCCTACAGGCCATCCCGAAGGGAGCGGAATTTAGATTTTTGCCCATGCCTCATACTCCCAACAGTCTGCAAAAACAGCTTGGACTGGGTGATTGGCCCCAGAGGATATAGATTTGGCCCAGAATTTTAGCCGGGACACCTCCCAGCGGAGGGACAGAGGCATCTCACCGGCCTCCACCAAAAGGGCAGAGATAGGTGAACTCATGAAAGCGACCAGACAGACACACAGGGCTTTAGCCTGAATGGCTTCAAGTTTTCTGCAGTTGGTTTTTGACATGTCTGAAAAAACCTGGCTGCCATAGTCCAGATGAGGGCAGATAAGGGCTTTGTACAGGGGAAAAATACTTCCCTGGTGGGCTCCCCAGGAAGTTCCAGAAAAGCATCAAATTAGATTTAGGCCCTTGGCGCATTTGGCTGCAACCTTCTTAATGTGTGAGCTCCACGTAAGCCCCTTGCTGAAACCAAAACCCAGGAACGACACTTGCTCTAAGAATGGGGTTCCACCAACTGATCTTGATGTGTACTGGACCATCCTCTTGCGGGAAAAAATTACGAACTTGGATTTGGGCCCAGAGAACTGGAACCCACACTTTTGGGCCCACAGCTCCATCAAGCCGATATCAGCCTGAAGTTTCCTTAACGCAAAAGCTAAGTTTTTACTCTGGACCCACAAGGCTATGTCATCCGCAAACAGCAGCATCTTGCCATGGATCCCTGAGAGGGAGGCTATATCATTGATCATAATGTTGAAAAGTGTAGGGCTGAAGCAGCTGCCCTGGGGGACTCCTTCTTTCAGATGAAAGTAGGAAGAGAGGGTCTGCCCCACTCTCACTTGAAATGATCTGGTGGTCAGAAAATCCGGGATCCACCAAAACATTTTGCCACTGACACCGAGATGGTGCAGCTTGTAAAGCAGGCCTTCCGGCCAAACTGTATCGTACGCTTTGTGAATGTCCAGGAAAACACCAAGAAGTGACCCCTGATTATTGAGGGATTTTCTCACCTCGTTAGCCAATAAAACAATGTTGTCGATAGCTGAACGGCCCCTTCGGAATCCGCTCTGGGATTCATTCAACAGGTTGTTCCGTTCGTGGAAGAAAACCAGGCGACAGTTCACCATCTTCTCCATTAATTTGCTTACCACCGAGATGAGGGAGATAGGGCAGTATGACAATGGGGTTTGTTGGTTTTTTCCCCGCTTTAAGGATCGGGACGACTATAGAGTGTTTCCATTCATGGGGAAGTTCTCCTAAAGACAAAACTCTATTAAATAGGTTGGGAAACATGCCCAACCCCTTGTCCTCCATATTCTTGAACATATGAAAGGTCAATAGGTCAGGGCCAGGGGCACTGTTCCTAGATTTATGAACTGCTTGCCTAAGTTCCCAGAGGGAAGTCCAAGTTTAGAGGAGAATTTACGGGACACCAGTCATTGAGGATTTCTCTGTGCTGGGTCTGGAACTGGAACCTGGACACATTGGACTCCCTGTCGGTGTTGTTTTCACTAATCAAGTCAGAGAAATGTTTGCCCAAGGCCTCGGCCTTGTCCTTATTCGTGGAGGAGGTTCCATCAGGAGAAACGAGTACAGGGATGACCCTTCCCCCATCTTTAATACCACTCATGGATTTCAGCTTCCTCCAAACGGATTGAAGAGAGGAGTCCAGGCTAATGACTGAACAGAAACACCGCCAATAAGCAGTCTTGGCACGGTGTATGACCATCTGGGCCTGGGCTCTTTTCCTCTTGTACTCTATTACGTCATCCATCCTTAGGATTTCCTCACTTTCCTCAGAGCCTCCCTCCTTTCCCGGATGGCCTTCCCACACTCGACATTCCACCAAGGCACTTTGGTTTTCCTGCCCGATGAGCTTCTGCAGGTAGGGATTGTTCCCTCGGCGATGGCCTTCATGGTCTGAACTAAAGAGCTGTTGAAGTCCATAGTATTCCCACTTGCAAGATCTTCCCCCACCCCATCAGAGCACTGTAGAAAAAAGGAAGCCCAGTCAGCCTTGGAGAAATTCCAGGAGGGAGGCCACCAGCAGCCTCGATGTCCCTTTCAAATAAAAGATTTGTGAACACTGGAAAGTGGTCGCTCCCCAGATTTCCCAGTGCACCCACCACTTGCATCTTGCTGCTGCAGATGAAGAGATGAAGGTGAGATCAAGGGAGGAGGTTTTCCCCGAGGATGGATTTAAGCAGGTCCCACCTTCCATCCTTTAACGGCACCAAGTCAAACTCCTCAATGATGCTTTCGATGCACTCACCATTTTTATCCGTGATATTGGAGCCCCATAGAGAGTTATGGCTGTTGAAGTCTCCACACCAGATTACGACCCCTTCACACTTCCTGAGCAAATCCTGGAGCAGACCGAGATTTCAATGGTTTGCAGGGATTGTATAGGTTTATGATCGATAGATCTTCCCTCGAGCCGGGAACCCTGATTACAATCGATTCCAGTTCGGCATCACAATCCATTTCCTCAAAGGAAATACCGAGGTTAACAAAAACCCCGCAACCTCCTCCACTCCCCCTCACTCTATCCTTGCGGGCGAAGATATACCCAGGGATCCGGAATTGCTTGGGACTTTTGAGCCATGTTTCTTGAATACATATGATGTCAGGTCGGGGTGTTAGGTCAATAACAAACTTTTTTAATTCATCACCATGGGCCGCTAAACTTCTTGCGTTCAACTGAATTATTCTCATTACTCCATGGATGAATCCTGTGACTGCCTCGAGTTGTTCATAGCACCGGACTTGAATAATGTATTGATCTGCTTGGAGGAAATTCCCACCCAACCCAGATGCTTCTGGGCTGCGAAAGAGATTATGCCTATTTTCTCTGTTCTTCTTTTGGCTTGGGCTGCACAATTAACAACTTCCGTGATGAAGCCAATGAACCCCAGTTTTGAAAAGTTCATGCCCATACTGGTTCTTGACCCCTCGGTTTGGCATCCTTGATCCCTTGTCTCTGTCTGGACTCCCACCGATCTTGTTAGAGTTGGGGCTTGGACTGCAATTCTGAGGGCCGGGATGATGCCATTTGCAGGGGCCTTGACCTTGGGGACCTTGCGGACGGCCTCTGCATAGGATAGCTTCCCTGATGTTTTTATTTGTTGGATCTGGATGGCCCTCTGGAATTCAGGGCACCCTCTATAGGCTGTGCTGTGTTCCCTGCCACAGTTGGCGCAGAACATCTTGGAAGTAGTACAATCCCCACGATCGTGGTCTCCATAGCACCTGCTGCAATGCTGCTTACCCCTACAAGACGGAGAAGTATGGCCAAACTTCTGACACTTGTAGCATCTTAGTGGAAGGGGATTATATTCCTGGACGGAAAAAGCCTGATAACCCAGAAACACTTTGGGGGGAAGAGCCGGGCTGGCGAACGATAGAACCACCGATTATGTTTCCACCTTCACCCCTTCCTTTATTGCAGTGAGCCGGCGGGCATCCACAACTCCCAGATCAGCTAAGTGGGTCTTTATGTCAGCTATCTCGGCCGAAGGGGCAATACCATAAATCACACCACGACTTTCCCACAGCGATCTAGGGATGAGGCAGGAGATTCGACTGCCACCAAAAAGAGAGACTCTCAAGGCGTTGTCACGCTGGGAATCGGATTTAGAAGAATTAGGACGTCCCCAGATCTGAGCTTTTTAGCACTGATGACGTTGCCCAATTCACTCTTGATTAGGGAAGCCATTTTAATTGGATTCTTGGAACACAGGGGTTTAGAACCCTCTAAAGTCGAAATTACTGTATAATGGGAAATTCCCCATTCGGATCATCCTGACTAACCACGGCCTTGCCCGCAGCAGGAGCGTCGGACCCGTCACTACTATCCTGCCGGGACCTTACCCTCTTCACGCCAGATCCTCGTGGGGCTCTGTCCACTGATGGCTGAGCCTCATCCACCTCGTCCCCGGACCTATTACCCATTCTCACCCCCACCCTCCCCCCCTTACACCTCCCGAGGGAATAGGGGTTCAACCCACTGAACCACTGACTAGACGATCGGTCCCCACTCCTTCCTGTTCTATCGTACCACGTGGCCTCCACCCAAACACTCACTACGCTCACATGACTTAGCTGAAACAGCCTGCACTGCTGAATCGAATGTCATGGTCACTAACTGTTAAGACTGCAAAGATTTATTGGTGAAGTAAATGGCAAAAAAAAGGAAATTATACGTAAGACGAGATTGATTGAATAATTTGTGGTTACATTATGTTTTACTTCCGGTAGATGTGCGAACCAGTGACTCTGAGCCTATACACAGCCCATTAAACTTTGTGTTTCCATTTACACAAGGTGTTGTCGCCATGTGAGCTCATTCTTTTGTACGCCTCACGTGTGCATGAAAATAAATTGTAAGCATTAGTAAAGAGTCCCAGGTTGTGTTTGTAAGGGAATTTGTTCCCAATAATTTAGAATGTGGACTATTGATGTAGTTTGCTAGGAATGTCCTCTGATAGCATATAATACATTCGTCACTAACTCTTAAAGGTGGGTTTTCACGGGACACGCGAACAGTTCGCGAAGGATGCGAATGTCGAAAAAATGGCAAAGTCCAACATTCGTATTTTAGGCTCCAAAAGTTCGCCAAACATGCGCGGGGGTTCGGAAGCGTCGTCAATTGTTCGCAGGAGTCGTTTTTTGTTCGGCGGGTATTTCAAAAATGTTTGAAATACCCGCCGAACAAAAAACGACTCCTGCGAACAATTGATTTTTTTGCTCGGCGGGTATTTCAAAAATGTTTGAAATACCCGCCGAACAAAAAACGACTCCTGCGAACAATTGACGACGCTTCCGAACCCCCGCGCATGTTTGGCGAACTTTTGGAGCCTAAAATACGAATGTTGGACTTTGCCATTTTTTCGACATTCACATCCTTTGTGAACCGTTCGCGTGTCCCGTGAAAACCCACCTTAAGACTGCGAAGGTTTCTCGGTGAATATTTTGACAGAAATGTAATTTTAATTTTATTCGGGGGAATTTATTTCGAAAGGTTATTATTTTATTTAGAAAGGTTATTTATTCGGGGGAAAATTATTACGGAAGTGTACCAAGCTGTTGTACTTGCAATTTTCAAAGTACCCTTCCTCGTGATCGATGCACAATTGCAGCCGAGCAGGCACAGAGTGGCCCACACGCCTGCAGAGTTCGATATCAATTTCCTCAAACTTTGCAGTAATTTGAGCCTTCAATTCCTGAATGGTACGAGGCTTTTCACGATAAACAAGGTCTTTCATGAGCCCGCAAAGAAAGAAATCTGGAGGTGTAAGGTCTGGGGAGCGTTATAAGGAGTCTTAAGCGTTATAAGTAAGCGTCTGGGGAGTGTAAGGTCTAAATGGTATGTATTTGCATTTCCCATGTAAATAATCAAAATAATGCTATACAAGACATTAATGATGCTGCACAAGTATCCTATTATTTCTAAGTCAATGCACAACGCTTAGAGCTTAATCTCCAACTTACCTGTCCTGAACGTGAATTACAGGTTGTGCACAAATTAACGTTCCAAATTCAAACCATAATGAATTGGGATGCAATGATGCAGTTTGCTGCATGTGAAAGAACATCTGTCCACGTTTTATTGTCAAGATTGATCAAGATCATGATTTATCATCATGATTAATTATAGGGATTTTGCTCGAACGGCTCACGAACGTGTTCAATATGCTCACCACTGGTCTCCTAAACCTTTTGTGCCACTCACAAATCGTTTTTCCTCAATGGTGGCTGCCTTCCTTAGGTCATCCTGAAGCTTCGTTGCACCTGTGCATCGCATTTGGTCTGTATAAACCAGGCAACACATTTGTGCTTTTTCTTGTGGGGATGCTATTTGCAGTAAATGTGACGTCACGTGTCACAGGAGACAACTGGAAACAAAAAATAAGTGGATAAAATTGTTTAAATGTACTTTCCAGGGCAGTGAACCACATCATTGTAACTCTCATTTTATTAAGAAGATGTGAAATTGGAACGGTAATTTGTGGACACCCTGTGATTTTCTTTTTATTTATTTAGATAAATCTGTTCCACTCAACCTCTAACCACCTCAACATAGTCATGGTTTTTAAGTCATGTCATCTCGATTCTCGACGAGATGAACTTGTAAAATGGTTGTTCTGAAACTTGACACATGAATACAAGACAGTATCCCGCACAATCGCTTGAGCTTCAAATTTTCGATTTGGGATCATGGGGGCTCCCAAATGGTGGGGGGAGGGGGAGGAGGGCTACTCCCTGAAATTTCAGATCCCTACTTGTCCCTTATTTACCAACCAATTGTTCTGAAACCCAAAAGAGCCCTTTTTTTTTTTTTTGTTTTGTATACAAGATCGAGGCTCGTGAAGGAGCTAACATTAATCACACAAAAAAGACAAACCGACACACAAAACACAAAAAAACAAGGGGAGCGGCAGACAAGATGGGGAGAGAGGGGGAAGGACACAAACACAACATTTGAGAGCAGGGACATCGGGAGGACTTGGGGGGAGGTGGGAGAGGAATAAAACATATGAACACTGCAAGGACTCTGGGGTGAATTACCGGGGGTAGAAAAGATCAAGGTTTTCGATGGGGGAAGATAAGAGATGGTGGTGAACAGCTGTTTTAAAGACCTGGAGGGAGGAGTGGCATTGAAGGGAGTGGGGGAGTTTGTTCCAGAGGCGGGAGAAAAGGGGAATGAAAGAGTGAAGGTGAGCAGAGAGCCTAGACTTTGGCAGTTTAACCATAAGAGGGTTGCAGGCAGATCTTGTGTGACCTGAAGGAATATTGGGGGGACAGAGCACAGAGAGAGCTGGGGGAGCAAGGCCGGAGAGGAGTCGGTAGAAGACAGAAAGACCACCAACCTGTCTGCGGTGAGTGAGTGAAAGGCCCTCGGTGTTGACTACATCGCAGGAGATTCCAATGATTCTGAAAGCTTTGGCCTCAACAGCGTGAAGCCGAGCAAGGTGTGAGGCAGGAGCACCAGCCCAGAGGGGGGAACAGTATTCCATTGAGCTGCGGATGAAAGCCTTGTATGTGGTGAGGAGCTCAGGTGTGCCAAGGAAGGACTTCGCACGACGGAGGATGCCCAGTCGGCGACTGGCTTTGGAGGCCAGCTTGGAAATATGGTTTTCCCAAGAAAGATCATGGCAGATAGTGAGACCCAAAAGCTTGAGCGACAGAACTTCTTGGAGAGGATTGTTGAGAAAGTAGATGGGAGGGTTGTCCAGTCGGTCCTTTCGGAGAGACATTGTAAGAGTGTGAGATTTGTCAGGATTGAAAGACAATATCCCACAATATCAATATCCTTATACTCGATATCCCACACAATCGCTCAAGCTTACATTTTTTCTATTTCACATGATGGGGGCTCCTAGTGGGGGTTACCCCCTGAAACTTCGGATCACGACTCATCTCTTATTTACCAACTGATTGCTCTGAAACACGGTTTGATGGTCCACAGGATCACTCAATCTTAGATTTTTCGATTTCGGATCAGGGAGCTCCCAGGGGCTGTTCTCCCAAATCAGCTGAGGTCTGTAATACAATCTCAAGAGATGCCCGTCAGCCCACTCAGGTGGCTGTGTTTTATTATATTTGTCCCAGATTCTACCCGTTTCCTCTTTCCTGCTCCATGTATTGGATTTATCCACCTTTTTTGTCATTTGTAATTGCCACATATTTCTTTGGACGATACATTTGAAGACTCCTTTTTGCATTATACTTTCAGATCAGTCAGAAAATGATTGTCAAGTCGGTGTGTCGGCCCCATATGTCAGTTCTCCGATGTATGTTTTGAGTCATGGAACATCTTAAGTCTTGGCTGAGATTATCTGGCATGTGGCCAGTGAACGCGACGGCCAAGAAACCGCTCTGGTGTTCCCCAATGGAGTGTAACAGCAGGATGTCCAAACCAAACAGTAAAGCACGGCTCGTGGAAGAGGAAATGAAATCTGAAAGGTGGGGTACAACAGGCCTCCAGCAGAAGTGGGATGATTTGGCCATAAATGGCAGGGTGCAGATCTATTTGAAGATAAAAAATGAAGATTAAGAGATGCTGGGATGAAGGACACCTGCAAATGATTGTTGCTTGGAATTCACTTTTGCTTCCCTTCCATAATCTGGTTCAGCTATATTGTTTTGTTATTAGATTTCTTCTAAGCAAGGCTTCGCAAACAGTGTTTAAACATCTCTCCGGAGAAACATTTACAGCTAGTTCGTCTTCCCGGGAGTGGTTTACCTCTTCTCCCTTAAATTGTGCAGTTCACACGTTTATTGCAAGATCTATATCGAAAAAAAATTCGCTTTATTCCCGACAGCACCTTCCTCACAAGGCTGTACTTCTTCACTTGCATTTCATGTGTCATTGTGTCAAGCTGCATCATCACACGATAGTTGTAGGAGATACCTGCCACTCAGGTGCAGGTCGTGAGAATGACGAAGAGCAAATGCACAGCTGTTGCTCCCTCTGACTGTCAAGGAGGTCGCAAAATGCTTGGATTTTCATTCACAGCAGCCTGAGAAACTTGAGTGGGGTCTGCTCGCCTTGAACAGTGATGTTCACGATGGAAAACTGTTTTTTTTTAGAAGGAAAAACCATCAGGAGAAGGTAAAGCGACGTTTTGGGCGTGGACCCTTTTTGAAAGCAAGAGATGTGAAACCAGGATCTAGCAACATTTACTCATTTAGTTGAGAAAATCAATCACCTGAGTGATGATCAATGTGAGAAACATTGTAGTTGTGTGCTGAAATCTGCTCAAACGCTTGGAAAAGACAAGATCATCTTTTAATTGTTCTCAAATGAACAGGATGGAGCAGATCTTGGCAAGGTGAACAGTGGCTGTGCAGCTTTGGCAGATCTACCAAGGGGAGAACACATGGTGTCTTTCATTGAGTGAGATCTTTGCAGGAGCCTGTATTAGTGCGGTGTGGTAGAGCATGTGTTTTAACAGGATGCAGCACATGTCACAATACAAATTAATTCCAGAGCACAGCTAGGCATGACTAAAATGCATCACAGAGCAGCAAATGTACGTGTGGATGGAACTTGTCATTTTCCCAAACAAACTGCCAGATCATGGTGACCCAGACAAAAATTACATAACAACAGAACACTCAAGATAATTTTGGAAAATTGAATAAAATGAGGGACATCCAGATGTAATGGCAGCATAACAGTCACAGTAAAATTTACGACAGTTTCATCCATGCATGATGGAAATTTCCAGAACAGAAAAAAAACCTTTCAAAATGACCAGAAAAGGAAACACACGTTTTTCATTCTGCGGTGGAGGCAAAGGCAGACCATAATATATACTGTATACAGTCATGGCAAAAAATATTGGCACCCTTGCTTTTTTCAAATAATGCACCATTTCTTCCAGAAAATTGTTGAAATAAAAAAATCTTTTGAAAGCCACATATGCATTTTGTTGGTTTGCAGTGAATCAAAACCAAAAAAAAGCTGAAACATTACTAAATCTTAGCTTATTCCACACAGAAATCCTAAAATGGCCCAGACAATATAATTGGCACCTTTTAGAAGTTGTTAGAAATAATTAGATTTCAAACAGGTGATTCTCCTTTACTTTGGAATTGAACTCACCTGTGGTGAGTTGCAGGTGCCTGCAATATAAAAAAACACTCATTCAACCAGTTTGAATAGAGAAAAGGAGTCATACTGTTGTTTTGTGTCACTGCGTGTACCGCAATGAGCATGGAGAAAAGAAAGAAAACCAGACAATTGTCTGAGGAGGTCAGACACAAGATTGTAGCCAAGCATGGACAATCTCAATGCTACAAGTCCATCTCCAGAGACCTTGATGTTCCTGTGTCCACCGTACGCAAAATTATCAGGAAGTTTAAGGCCCATGACGCTGCTTCTCCAATCTCCCTGGACGCCAATCTCCCTGGACGTGGCCGCAAGAGAAAACTTGATCGAATATTGCAGCGAAGGATTGTTAGAATGGTGGAGAAAGCACCTCAATCAACTGCCAAATAGATTCAAGCTGACCTTCAGACACAAAGTACGACAGTTTTAACTAGTGCCATCCGTTGTTAAATCAATGAAAGGGGGTTCTATGGTAGGGGACCCAGGAGGACCCCACTGCTGAGAAATCCCGACTGGAATTTTCCAAAATACACCTGAACAAGCCAAAGTCCTTCTGGGAGAATGTCCTGTGGATAGATGAGACCAAATTAGAGCTTTTTGGTGAAGCACTTCATCTGTATGTTTACAGAAAGCAAAATGAAGCCTTCAAAGAAAAGAACACCTTCCCTACAGTCAAACATGAAGAAGGTACAGTGATGTTTTGGGGTTGCTGTGCTGCCTCCGGTACTGGGTATCTTGAATGTGTGCATGGCATCATTAAATCAGGAGATTACCATGGCCTTTTAGAGCGCAATGTTCGACCCAGTGTAAGAAAGCATGGTCTCCGTCGAAGGTCATGGGTCTTCTAGCAGGACAATGACCCCAAATACACTTTTAAAAACACCCAGGAATGGTTCAAGACAAAACGCTGGACTGTTCTAAAGTGGCCAGCAATGAGTCCAGATATAAATCCCATTGAACACCTGTGGGGAGATCTGAAAAAAGCAGTTGGGAGAAGGCACCCTTCAAATCTGGGAGAACTGGAGCAGTTTGCACAAGAAGAGTGGGACAAACTGCCAGTAGAGAGGTGAAGGAAGCTCATTCATGGCTGTAGGAAGCGCTTGACTGCAGTTATTTTGTCCAAAGGCCGTGCTACCAAATATTAAGTCTCAGGTGTCAATAATTTTGTCAATGCAATTTCTTTTTATTTTCTGATTTAAAAGGATATATTAAGTTTTGAATCCAAAACAAACGTTCTGTAATATTAACAGTGAAATCAAAAATTGTTGAGACCAAATACTTTTGTCAATTTCAACTTATTTTTAGAGAAAATTTAATTATTTGAAATTATTTGAAATTGAGTTATTTGAGTTATTTGAAAAAAATGCAAGGGTGCCAATATATTTTGCCACGACTGTATATATAAGCTCTTCCCATACTCTTATAGTCATATATTGTATATATATAGTGTTACGGTTTTGTGAATAAAGATAACCCCCCTCGTAGGTAGAAGCACCACAACATGTAGCCTCGCTTTAGTTCAGTTATTTCTTAGTAAATGTAATCGTAGTCTCCTTTCCTGTGTTAGTTTTGCGTTGAGCACGCCAGTAAGTGTAGGCCTCGATTAGGCTGAAATACCATGTGCTCGGCCTGGAACAAGTCTGGCAAGGCCGAAGGGAGGAGCTGCAGGGGGGAGTGGCCGGTAAGCCGCGAGCAGCCAATCGGAGCTCAAGGGGAGTGGCTCACAACGGCAACGAGAGGAGGGGCTTGGAACATTCGGGTAAGGCCGGGGAGGGGCCATATAAGACCCTATCCAGAGCCCCCCGAGTCAGAGCAGAGCAGAGGTGATCGTCGCCCCGAGAGGGAGTCAGAATCGGTCAGAGAGCGTCAGTCGCCCCGGGAGAGAGTTGGTTCGTGGTTGGTTCATGGTGATTGAGTGTGAGAAAGAGACATTGTCGCAGCCCGAGTGAAGTCGCTTGCTTGTTATAGCCTCGCTGTACACAAACGCTTCCCGTGCCCTGTGCCCTGCGCTCTGCAGCTGTATTAATCGCGCTTGTGGAGACGATCCATTCCGGGCCACAGACACGCGACCTCCTTGCCTGTGCTCCCAGCATACGTGCCATGAACATCAGAGGGCCGCGCCCGGCGAGTTGTCCGGGAGCGACCGGCGTCAAGGCGCGTTTGGCGCGCGAACTTATTCTTCCTCCTTTTCCCCCACGTGAGTTCGTGGGCCTTTGTCTGGGTATTTAGTTACGACTGGTTAAGCTTGCTCTGTGTCTCTTCGCCCTGTACATTGTAAATAAACCTGTGTTCTTCCTTCCTATTTGATCGTTCCCATCATTTCAACCATTGGCCTAGCATCGCACGAATAAAACCGCTCGAATCGGGTTCAATAGAAAGTAACGGCACGAGTCACGTGATACGCAAACCGCTCGGCGTACTAGATTAGCGTGGCTTGTGCGAGATCCAGTCCCCGTTTTCGTGGCAGTGTGGGTACCAAAGGTACGTGTGGAGTCGACCAGATACCCTTTCCCGCGCTCGCTACGGAAGTGGCGACTCGGCCTCGTGGACTCGAAGACCCAAGGGGGAAAAGGGGTTTAATCTCCCCTCCATACATTGACGGGCTTCGAGAGATCCGCAACAAATTGGTGTCAGGAGTGGGATAATTGGACCTCGAGTGCGCTTCACGCACACGAAAGTACGAGCGCACGAAATTTAGTGTAAAATCAAATTTAATTCGTACAATGGCTGGCCAAAGCGATCAAGTGCCGGTGGGAATATTAGATGAGGAGGAATTAATGGCCCAGGACCGGCAGGAGCAGTTGGTAGTGAAGGAAGCCGAAGAGGGTGCGGCAGCAGGGGAAGAAAATGGCGGCACCTCACACGTGGCAGCGGCAGCCAAGCCCGCTGTGCGAGCCGGATTTGACATTGAATTGTTCCTAACCCAGATGAATGCAAAAATGGACACCCAAAGGGATAACATGAAGGAAATGAAAGATGGGTTAAATGGGTTGGAAAGCAAAATGGACACCCAAAGGGATAACATGAAGGAAATGAAAGATGGGTTAAATGGGTTAGAAAACAAGATGGATGGTCAAATGGAAAAATTGAGGGAGGAGTCCAGGTGTGACATGGAAAAGATGAGGGCAGAGTCGAGAAAGGACATGAAAAAGGCAGGGGAGGACATTGGGCGCAGGTTGAGCGGGAAGGTCGCGGGGGTACGCGATGAGGTGACACAGTGCGGAGAACGTGTGGGTAGCGAGCTTGAGCGAAGGACAGCCAAGTAGACCTGGGCTATGGGAATCGCAACGCGGGGTGTAGAGGAGCCGACGATCTTCGCATTGGAAAATAAAATTTTGGGGGCGCCGGCTAAGGTCAAGTTGGAGGAGGAAATTTTGGGGGCGCCGAAGATCGTTAAGGTAGAAGAAATAATTGGAGTTAAAAAGACGGGAGGAGAGACAGAAGAGAAGTGGAGCAAATCACGGGAGGTGGAAATGGAATATGAACAAAGTTCCTGTTTGCACTGTGATGCCGTGCTTGCTAACTCAATAAAAAGTTTGCAGGGGCTGGCGGAGAAGGAGGTCCCCGAGGTGAGTGAAAATGGCGCGAATGTGTTTGGCGCGAATGGGTGCTCGGCATGCTTGGGAGAGAAGCTAGACCCGGGTGTTCGCGATGGGCCCATTGTGCAGTGTACGAGGGAAAGTGGTACGGAGTGCGAGGAGCGAGAGTGCGTACCGGAATGCGTGGAGAAAGAGTGTGTTACGGAGTGTGTAACGGAAGAGTGTGCACTGGAGTGTGCAGAAAAAGAGTGTGTACTGGAGTGTGCGATAGCGGAGTGTGAGGGAGAATGCACACCGAGTGTGTGGAGGAAAAGTGTGCACCGGAGTGAGCGATGGGCGAGTGTGTGGAGGAAAAGTGTGCACCGGAGTGTGCAGAAAAAGAGTGTGCACCGGAGTGTGCGAGAACGAAGTGTGTGGGAGGCGCGTGTGCGCCTGGGTGTGTGAGTGTGGAGTGGGTCGCGCATGGTGAGGATGCGGCTCATGCATCGACACCGACCGGGGTAGTGCGTAGTGGGACGGGTAGCATACGCGAGCCCCCGGTGAGTTGTATGCTGCAGGGACCGGAGGGGATCGGTGCTGTGTCGGTCTCCCAAGGACCGGCGTGCACGATTCGTGCCTCCGGCCCCCGCACTGTATGGTTGGTGCCGTATGGCGGCAAGGGCGATCGGCCGGTTTCAAGGGGAGGTGTGGATTATCAGAGCCATGCACCTTATCAGGTGCGGTGCTCTGATCGGGGCCGGTTGGGTCATCGCGCATGGGACCGTGAGGCCCCGCGCAGGGATGGAGCCCGGCACCTGGGCCCATCAATCCCTCCCCCCTTGGATCGAAAATGCCGGACGGACACCCTATACAGGCGACCAACCACCCGCATGGATCGCTCGGCCCTTCGGGGCTCATAGTTTAGAGGACTGGAGAGTAGTGTACCCCACGTGGGGGAATGGTAGTGTAACCATTCCTCACATGGGGGGGAGGGCATGAGCATTAGTTTTGGGGGATGGCAGTGATAGGCCCATGGAGGGGCCAGCAATGGTTGCCTCCATGGGGCACCGAAGCTAGCCGAGGGAGGGCTAGGATAATGTTAGGGAATTAGAAGACAGTAGGGACAAGAGATTTAAGTAGTGACACCTGAACTATAGAGGGGATGTAGAGAGTTTAGGTGGATGTTAAAGAAGAGGGAGTGCATAGTGTAAAGGGACGATGGAGAAGCACGAGTTTTTAGGGGAAATTAGTTAGATAGATGATGCTGTGTGTTTGAGGAATTGTGTGTGGAGAATAAAAGGAATTGTGTTGTAGTGTGAATTGAAAAATGGTGTGCAAGATATTTGGTGTGAGCATGCTTGGTGTGGAATGATTGGTGGGGAGTGCATGGTGCGAAGGATTGAATGGGGGGAAGTGGAACCCATTCACGAAAGTCCGGGGGGGGGGTAGTATAAAGCCAGGTAGAGGGCATAGGTAAATTACATGGATATTGATACTTGTAGTGCGGTTAGCAGAAAGAAGTGCTTTGTAGGGTGCATGAGACTGTGGAATGGCTGGGCGTGTGGCTTAATTGGTGCGTGTTGTTATTGAGGCACTCCGCCACTGGTAGTTTGTCAGCCAGGTGAGGCCACAGGTAGGCTCTGGGAGCCGGTTAGTTGTAGTTGTGAGTGGGGCCCGAGGATCCCCGGAGAGGATCCGGGTTGCCCGATTCCAAGGTGGGCATAGAGGGGGTAAGTGCCAGGGAGGGCCTTCCCCAGTTAGGTAGTTGCAGGAGCAGGCAAGCTCGGGAGGCGGCTTCAGTGGCGGAGGTGCGCAGGTAGGTGGACCTGCTGGTGGAGCCACGCAACCCAGCCCCGAAATTGTGCGAGGGCACAGATCGAAAATTTGCGGGGTGAGACCCAAATTTGGAGGGCACCACAGTGTGGGCAATGGGAATTCGGGTTCTTAGAACCACATAGTTTAAAGTGGCCGATTGGCAGGGTACGACCCCGGGTAGTTTAAATGTGTAATGTTATTAGAGTAGTTAGGATGTGATAAATCCCTTCGCACCATCCACAGCCATTCACCGAGGAGGACGAGCTTCACACCGGGGCTCTGTAAGCTGATTGAATAGTGAGACGCATCACGACGTAAGTGGGACAATGATGTGTTCCATCCCTTCCTTCCTGGGAGGGATTTGGAGACGGATTCGGAGTTAGAGGGGGATATGGGAGACAGGACGTAGTGACGGATTGTGAATACAAGGGGGGCTAGGGTAGTGCAGCCAACAGTGGGGGCTATGGACGGCTAGTGACGAGTTTGCTCTGCTCGCTCTATCGCGTCCCTCGCATCGCACCAAGCATGGTGGTGCCTGGTCACCTTGTTTTTTGTGTGCCACATTGTCCTGTTACAGACGCGTTTTTGGATGTTAGTTTACCGAGCGGTTTGGTATGACCGCGTCTGCACAGTTTACCCGATTAGACTCGAACGTTGGCCGAGTCGCGCTACGCTAAATCAATTGAGGAAAGGACACAACGGCTGGGTTAAATGACACGACACCAGGGGTACAGTTCTCAAGACCTCCGGAGGAGGTTATAATATTTGTATGCGGAACGTTGAGATTACAAGGACAAGAGGGACAGCATAGGAAGGTGGGCACTTAATCACGGTCTTATAGTAGCCCCGACAGACCACAGATAAACAGGACAAGACTGACTCACACAGGGATTGATGGCAAGGAAGGGCAGGTAGTCGATGGACAGCACAAGGTGCACCTTGGCTCAGGGACAGGATAGCGCGGTCCAAAAGATGCAGGGAGGTATCGTCGCGCTGGAGGTGGCGTCTGGTTCTCTTCAAGCTGGGGGCGCATCTGACGTCACGTCCGGTAAGTGGCTGCGTATATCCAGCGGGGAGTGACACGCCCTCGGCTCGTTAGCTCCGCCCCAGATGGAATCGGCCCGCCGCTTCTGATTGGGTGCGGGGGGGTTACCGGGCTCCGCCCTTGACGAGGAGCTGACAGTCAGCCCCTTCGTGGTAACCCCGTCGGAGCACATGGGCAATGGCGGCTAACCAAGCCGGAGTGAGGACGCACACTCCCCGCGCGCTGTTGTTGTAGTTGTTGTTGTTGTTGTAGTTTCATGAGGAAGATGGGAGGAGGTATGGGGAGGTCCTAAACTCACTACTGGTGCCATACAATCACATTCTGGTGCAACGAAGAGTCAGAATTAATGGAAACGAGTCCTTAACTGACATAGACTAAGAATAACTAGCAAGATGTCCTATAGTTGTCTACGTGAGATGCGGTGAACCTGGGCACGACATTTAATGGGGGAAAAAGGGGAAGGTCGGTTCTACAGAGTGTTGTTTACAGACAATGGGACTAGGGAATGGGGGATTGGGGATAATTGGGGAGTATTGGGGAAATAGGGGAATATTTACAAGCGGATATGGATGGAGGCCAAATCCCATATCCGCAACAGTCCTTTCCACTTTGCTTGTTGTGCCTCGTCTTCCCTCCCCGCCCCAGGACCATTTTGGAGGCCGAACTGTGCAGCATCCATTCCACTGTGTCACACATGTGCAGCCGACCTGTGCAGCACCTTGCTGCCAGTCCTTTTGCTGCACCCTTGCTACACCTGTGCAGCCGACCTGTGCAGCACTCTGCTGCCAAAACAACCTTGCTGCCATGTCTTTTGCTGCACCCTTGTCACACTCATGGACCACAAGCCGTGTGGCCTTGCACCTCTGCTGTGCAGCATCTTGCTGCAAAATCATCTTGCACCTTCGGACCACTTGTTGAGTGGCACTGATGCCACACAGTTGGACCACAGGAGAGTGGCCCTGCTGGCCAATAAAAAGAAAGTGTGTGCAATTGTTTACTATCGTGTGCCAGGTATAATAATAATAATAATTCATTTATTTTGTATAGCGCTTTTCCAGAAGCCCAAAGGCGCTTTGACAGAGTGGAAAACATAATGCATAACAATACATGAAAACAACAATTGCAAAAAGACAAGAATCAAGAAAACAAACAGCAGCGATATACGGCATATATATAAGACAAGAATCAAAAAGACAAGACAAGAATCAATAGGGAAATATTTAAAGCAAAAGGAGGGAGAAGGAGAAGAGATAGTCAGGGGTTAAATGCTGTGGGTTGAATGTTGAATGCAGCGTTGAACAGGTGGGTCTTTAGTGATGTTTTGAATGTGGTGAGTGAGGAGGAGTCTCTGATGGTGTGAGGTAGTGAGTTCCAGAGGGTGGGAGCAGCGATGGAGAAGGCCCTGTCCCCCCAGGATCTGAATTTGGTCCGGATGGAGGGGGTCAGGAGGTTGGTACCAGCAGAGCGGAGGTTGCGGGTGGGAGTGTGTCTGGAGAGGAGGTCAGCCAGGTAGGATGGGGCCAGGTTATGGAGGGCTTTGTATGTCAAGAGGAGGATTTTGTACTGGATTCTCTGGGGGATGGGGAGCCAGTGAAGCTTGTAAAGGACGGGGGTGATGTGGTCACGGGTCCGGGAATGAGTGAGTAGACGGGCAGCGGAGTTCTGAATGTATTGGAGTTTATTGGTGATTTTTGAGGGTGAACCATAGAGGAGGCTATTGCAGTAGTCCAGACGGGAGGTGATGAAGGCGTGGATGAGGGTTTCTGCAGCCGTGGAGGAGAGGGATGAGCGGAGACGGGCAATGTTTTTCAGGTGAAAGAAGGCTGACTTTGTGATCTGTTTAGTGTATTTGTCGAAGGAAAGGGTTTGGTCAAAGATGACGCCAAGATTCCGGATGTGAGGGGAGGTGGATACTGGGATACCGTCGATGTTGAGGGCAAAGTTATGGGTGGATTTTGTGAGCGTTTTTTGTGAGGTATGAAGAAGATGTGGAAGCTTAGATGGCCCTGATGCTTCATATGGCCTGTATGCCGGTCAGGGCCAGCTGGTTTTGTTAGCCGCACACTGAAGAAGCAAGATGCAAGCAGTAAGTGCCATGATGAGTGTGTTTTTCTCCCCTCCAATTATTTTTCCAAAGTGCAGGTCCTGGGTCATAGAATTGCAAATAAAGTTTAAGTTCTGTGGTTGTAAATATAAGAATGTGCCCACCGGCTATGTGCTTAGTTTTAAATTCCGGAAATACTCGGGTAGTTCTGGTTGTGAATCTGTTAGAGTCGCTGCTCAACGCAATAGGGGGGACATATCTAGTGTTAAAAATGTCGCACACATGGGTCAGAATAAATGCGAGGGGAATTACACCTATGTGTCACATTTAAAAGAAAGGGAAACTTGCATGCCAGGCTCTACCGGTCGTTCCATTGTTGGGGTCAACTCGAGACGAGTCTGGTGAGAGAGGGGTGTAGTGTTACGGTTTTGTGAATAAAGATAACCCCCCTCGTAAGTAGAAGCACCACAACATGTAGCCTCGCTTTAGTTCAGTTATTTCTTAGTAAATGTAAGCGTAGTCTCCTTTCCTGTATTAGTTTTGTATTGAGCAGGCCAGTAAGTGTAGGCCTCGATTAGGCTGAAATACCATGTGCTCGGCCTGGAACAAATCTGGGCAAGGCCGAAGGGAGGAGCTGCAGGGGGGAGTGGCCGGTAAGCCACGAGCAGCCAATCGGAGCTCAAGGGGAGTGGCTCACAACGGCAACGAGAGGAGGGGCTTGTAACATTCCGGTAAGGCTGGCGAGGGGCCATATAAGACCCTGCCCCGAGTCCCCCCGAGTCAGAGCAGAGCAGAGGTGAGAGTCGCCCTGAGAGAGAGTCAGAATCGGTCAGAGAGAGTCAGTCGCTCCGGGAGAGAGTTGGTTCGTGGTTGGTTCATGGTGATTGAGTGTGAGAAAGAGACATTGTCGCAGCCCGAGTGAAGTCGCTTGCTTGTTATAGCCTCGCTGTACACGAACTCTTCCCGTGCCCTGTGCCCTGCGCTCTGCGGCTGTATTAATCGCGCTTGTGGAGACGATCCATTCCGGGCCACAGACGCGCGACCTCCTTGCCTGCGCTCCCAGCATACGTGCCGTGAACATTGGAGGGCCGCGCCCGGCGAGCTGTCCAGGAGCGACCGGCGTCAAGGCGCGTTTGGCGCGCGAACTTGTTCTTCCTCCTTTTCCCCCACGTGAGTGAGTGGGCCCTTGTCTGGGGAATAAGTTAAGACTGGTTAAGCTTGCTCTGTGTCTCTTCGCCCTGTACATTGTAAATAAACCTGTGTTCTTCCTTCCTCTTAGATCATTCCCGTCATTTCAACCATTGGCCTAGCATCGCACGAATAAAACCGCTCGAATCGGGTTCAATAGAAAGTAACGGCACGAGTCACGTGATACGCAAACTGCTCAGCATACTCAATTAGTGTGGTTTGTGCGAGGTCCAGTCCCCGTTTTCGTGGCAGCGTGGGTACCAAATGTACGTGTGGAGTCGACCCGATACCCTTTCCTGCGCTCGCTACGGAAGTGGCGACTCGGCCTCGTGGACTCGAAGACCCGAGGGGGAAAAAGGGTTTAATCTCCCCTCCATACGTCGACGGGCTTCGAGAGATCCGTAACAATGTATACATACAGTCATGTGAAAAAGTAAGTACACCCCATGTAAAGTTTTGACTTTTTCAACATATTTCAACATACAGCTATTTGATCTTCATTTCAACAATATTGATAGATAAAGGTAATATTGTAGCGGTTACCAGACACAATTTTCCTTTACCGGTCGGTGACGTAATCAGCGGGCGGTCACTTGGATTGCATACCACGCCCCGTTGAGAGGCGTGGCTTACTGTTTGAATTTGAAATATATATTGCCGCTCGGGTTAGCCATTTTCAGTGCATTCGTGCCGAGCTCGGAATAAACAGCTCAGTGAAACTCAGCTCGTTGTCGCATCCATATTGTTGGAATTCGACGTGGGAGCACAGCTCCACAATATAATATAACAAATATCATGAAACATTTACATTTTGGAGTCCATTGTATAATTTAAATAAACATAAATGCAAATTTCGCATGTGGAAAATGTAAGTACACCCTTGGCTCTAATCGGTGGTATTGCCCACTTTGGCAGAAACAACCTGAAGTAACTGTTTCTTATAACTGTCTACCAGTCTCTGACATCGACTGGGAGAAATTTTTGCCCACTCCTCCATGCAGAATTCTTTCAGCTGTGCGATGTTTGAGGGGTTTCTTGCTTGCACAGCTCGTTTCAAATCCCCCCACAATATCTCGATGGGATTTAGATCCAGGCTTTGACTTGGCCATTCCAGAACCCTCCGTTTCTTTCTTTTCAGCCATTCCTTGGTGGATTTACTGGTATGTTTCGGGTCATTGCCATGTTGCAAGGTCCACCTTCGGTTGAGCTTCAACTTTCCGACAGATGGCCTTACATTTATCCTCAAGCACCCTCTGGTACAATGAAGAATTTATAGTGGATTATATGATGGTGAGCTGCCCAGGCCCTGATGCAGTAAAGCTGCCCCAAACCAGAATATTTCCACCACCATGCTTTACAGTTTGTATCAGGTTCTTGTGGTCAAATGCTGTCTTTGGTTTTCGCCAAACATGTCTTCTGGTACTGTGGCCAAATAGCTCTACCTTTGACTCATCTGCCCAGAGCACATTGTTCCAGAAGTGCTGGTCTTTGCCTCGGTGTTCATTGGCAAACTTTAGTCTTGCCCTGATGTTCTTTCTGGACAGCAAAGGTTTCCTCTTGGCGCACCTCCCATGTAGATCAAATTTGTGCAGCCTCTTTCTAATAGTAGACTCATGCACTTTGACATCAACAGTGGCAAGAGCTACCTGTAGGTCCCGTGATGTCATTCTGGGGTTCTTAGAGACTTCTTTCAGCATCTTGCGGTCTGCTCTCGGGCTGAACTTGCTGGGGCGGCCTGGCCTAAACAAGTTGGCAGTTGTTTGGAATCTTCTCCACTTGTAGATGATCTTCCAGACTGTCGAATGATTGATTTCAAATTGTTTGGAGATCTTTTTAAATCCCTTCCCAGACTCGAAGGCATATATAACCTTCTTTCTGAAGGCCTCAGGGAGCTCTTTTCATCTCGGCATGGTGACGCTGCACACTTCAACAACAAAGAGCAAACCAAACTAAATGTCTGAGGTTTAAATAAGACAGGTTCCTCCAAGATCCTCTCTGACGATGTTCTAATCATTTGCACCTGAGCTGGTGCACCTGATTCTAATTTTAGGTATTTGAAGTAGTGATAAATGTAGGGGTGTACTTACTTTTTCCACATGCGAAATTTGCATTTATGTTTGTTTAAATTATACACTGGACTACAAAATGTAAATGTTTCATGATATTTGTTATAGCCGGCGAAGCCGGTGTTGTCAATAAACGAGTACGTATTATGTTGAAAACCTGATTATGCCTTGGCTCGAGAATCCGAAGCGCAGTGGGCGCAGCCATCTTGCGTGGGCGGAAGTATGCATAACAAATTTAAAACGTTCATTAGGAGTTTCTTTCACCCGTCGTCGTTTGATTCACAATCTTATGCACCTCCGATGTATTAATAAAATAATTTAAGACCAACATCGGCCCGCACGGGCCTGGTTATCTTCAACAAAACGCGTCACCAAACACCGGACCCAATGAGAGTCGAGCATTTGCAAAAAGATTTCTAAAATGAAAGCGCTCAATGATGGGCGCCATCGACCGGATGCGGAAGTTTGCATAAAACAATTGCGAAAAAGTTCAATAGGAGTTTGTTTCACCCGTCGTTCTTTGATTCATAATCTAATGAAACCTCTCATTAGTAATTAAAATACGTTAAGACCAACCTCGTTATCTTCAACGAAAATCGTCATCAAAGACCAGAACCAATGAGATTCGAGCATTTGAAAAAAAAATTTTTTACAAGCTTATTACGCGTTTCGGACGGTGAAAACGGCGTCAAATATTCTCACATTGACGAAAAATTATTTTTTAGAAATCTCATGGCCGTCGGAGAACCGAATCAGCCAATCAACGCCCTCGACACAGGACATCTTACCAGCGCCCTCGACACGTCTGTGACGCCGGGAACGAGGTTGGTGCAAAACAACCGAATCACGCGTAACCATATACTGCTCGAAATAGTTCTCATCATATGCTCAAATTTCCTAAGCTAAATCGTCATTGCTTTGGGCACTGTTATCTGTTACGGAGAAAGAACAAGAACCGAAATGAAAGGAAAAATGGTACAACTTCCACCAGTGCTATCATCACTGAAACATGATTCGACAACAGTCCGTGGTAACTTGAGAGAGGTTTTTACGTTGCACCAAGTAAAGCCATCGGATGTGACACCATTGTCTTCTTTTTGGGAATATGCTGCAGTAGATGTCCCTGGTGATGGGTCATGCTTTTTTGCGGACTGTCTGCTCTTCTCTTTTACCAAGTCTTACCAGGTACGGTACCTACTACACCTACCTACTATCAACTACCTAACCTACTGATGCCATAGTGATGGGTAAAAATAGTGGCAAGAGGCTTTGGCTTCGCCGGCTCATTGCGGCTTTGCAGTCGGTACTAGTATTATATCACCTTTATCTATCAATATTGTTGAAATGAAGATCAAATAGCTGTATGTTGAAATATGTTGAAAAAGTCAAAACTTTACATGGGGTGTACTTACTTTTTCACGTGACTGTATATATATATATATATATACTCGCTGCACGTATGGACAGTTATGTGCTTACGCTCACCCGGATTGGCCAAACGATGGCCGCGATTCTCGGGGTGCTTTCAACGTTATCATGGCGCTGGGCGCACGTCCTGTCAGCAGGCACAGGGCTAAGCAGGTCCGCTCCATGTTAATTGCAGAGCTATTGGCCGTGGCCAGGCTAAAAGGGGAATGAAAAAGCACTTCCGGCCCAGCAAGACCACGCCCATGCGTGACGGACGCTCACCTGGGCCAATGGACATGCCATACCAACACCAAATGGGTGGGGCAAGGGATTTTACCCTGGCAAAAGCTCCTCCTTCCCCCGAGGGATCCGACACTTAAGACTGATTGTCTAGTTTAGGTCGATGTCGGGCAATTCACATAGAAAAAGCGCCGACTTGTCCATGTTACTGCAATCTACAGTCACAAAGGTCAGTGGGACTTACACGAACATTGCTCTTTTTTCACCCTGTTTTCACACATCTACAATGCACAACATGCATTGTTGGGATAGTTGGGATGGGATATTTTGTCATCCCAACCAGGTTTTGAGTGTAGTTCCTTCCACCTTCCATCTATGGCCATGAGGACTGGGTGCGTCAATTCTCTGTAGTAAGGCCCGACGGTGCACTGCCACTTGATAATGAGACTGCAGAGTGGTACGTGCTGTCACAGAGCATCCCTAGTCTGGACAGGTTGAACTCATCATTCCACCCAAGGCAGAACAAAGGATACCGAGCTTGTTCAATGGGCGGACACTTCTCGCCATTTTGTTCACAGATGAAGCGTTCAAGCGACTCCCTCAAGTGAGTTGGTGGAGCAAAACTTTGGCCAAGGCCTGTGAATACTTCAAGATACGCCGGAGAGGCCAACAACAGTTCAACTTGTCATTTTTTTAACCTTTCCCCCAAAGTACTGTAGCTAGTCATGTCACTTCCTGTAAAAGCATGGAAGCCAAAGAAGGTTTAGCATACATCTTCACCAAGAGAGATGTGCATTTTATTCACATTGATCAATTCTTTTTCTTTTTGCCGGTGTAGAAATGTACACTGATATCCAATTTGTCCACGAGTCTGAGTATCAAAATGCCCACATCTGTGCCCATACTTCTAACTTGAACGATTTGTTTGGGTGAATCCCGTGCTGTATCATCATACTAAAATACACCATTTGGGTCTGTCCATCTGTCTGATGAATTTTTGACGCCAATACATTCCATCGTTACTTATCCAATCTCAACCAAACTTGACAGGATGACCAAGGGTTACATAATGAAGGTTGTAGTGCATTCATTTGCCCCCCTCCCCAAGAGGGTTTTCTCCCCCGAACGGGTTTTTCCCACCATTGCCATCAATGGGTTGCGTGTTGAGGTGTATATCAATGTTAAATTAGCTTTATCGTGGCATTTTTCCAAAGAAGAAGATTTATCGTGGCGTTTTTCCAAAGACGCTTTTAATAACAAAATTAATGATAATCGCATATTATTAATGTTATGACAAAGCAATATTAATACTAATAATGTCCCACTTCCCCAAGGCGTTTTTCCTGCAGTGATAACGTGTATAAATAGCTTATCGTTAAAATGGCATTTCCGTGTGAGCAATGCCCTCTACAGGAAGTAAAAATATTATACACCACAAACACGTTTACTTCGCTTTTTAAACAGTCGCTAATGCTCTTTATAACACTAAATGAAGAAATTTGGAGGAATCCCGACATCCATGAAGGTTTACTTACAGAACTGAGCGAAGATCTACTGTACTCCATATAACCCACAAATGTTGGGTTAATAACATGGCCCTTTCTACCACTACCGTGGCATTTTTCGTAGCGAACTTTTGAAACTCGCTTCCGCTGTTTAATACGAAACAAAGGGAGGAAGATCGGGGTGTGCTCATTTACCAAGCAGCTAGCTAGCGCTTGCCAAGCCATGAAGCCAGCCATTCCTTAACGGTTTTGAATGGAGTACTTGCTCGAATGCTTAAACCACTTGGCGATCTCTCCACAAGAAACCTGGTAAATGAACACACACCCACTGTTCTTGAGATCCGTCCATAGATCGACTGTAATCTATATACTGTAGCGGTTACCTTATTCGCGTGTCGCGGTTAACTTATTCGCATGTCGCGGTTAACTTATTCGTATGTGACGGTTACCTGATGTTTGGTCATAATCCACGTGCACGGGCCTGTGGGGCTTTTGGTTTGTTGGACGTGACGCACGCGCGGTTGTCGGAGCCACGCCCTCCGAAGAGGGTTTTGGCTTTATAAAAGCCGGACGACTTCCGGTCGCGTGGAGAGTGCTGGAGATTTCTGTACGAATAAACGAGCTTCGAACCCTACGAAATGGCCTCGTTCTCTCGCCTTCCGCGACTCCTAAAATACCCCAAAGAGGAATGACCCTTCCTGCCCCTCCCGTAGTCTGTGGGTGTACTAGTTTTGGAAATGCAGAAGGAGGCTGGTGACTCCCACGTCGTGGTCACCACACAACTCTTTCACTCGACAGATGCAATCTTTCATCAGTTCGTCACAAAGGAAACATCATTCCGTTTCAAACACTTGGGCCAAACCCATGAAAACTTACAAATCTGCATCAACAGTTCCTGCATGCATCAGCTTTTCATCTTGCAATTGCCCAACCATCTTGATTCTTTTCCAATCTCCTTGCGAATGATGCACATGCTGAGAAGCACTCGTATTTTTTCTCTCCTTCTTGGAGAGGCCACTGACATATGTGACAACAGTTGGCTTTGCCCACTTGTGGAAGGAACTGGCTTAGTCGTTGCAGAAGAGTTGGAGGCAGCAGTATATTTTCAGAGCTCTGGCAACTTCTGCGAATCTGTGAACTTTCCATAGCAACGACTGTGATATCCCCAGTCATTGGTACATCTGTAAAGAACAAACAAATAACAAAACACCGAATGTATTTAACAACTACCAGATGAAATAAAGAATTCCTTTGAATGAAATGAACAATTCACAACTCAGCCAACAAAAAGATCATCCATCGAACTAACTCACCAGCTTTGACTGTATCACACAACTTAAACACTTTATTTGAAAATGATGATTGATGAGTAATCAGGCAAGGCTAAGACGTCATCCTCTCTTTGGGACTGCACAGATGTTATTGATTATATGTGAATTATATACCAATTAATGGTGGAGCAAGATGATAGCATTGCACTGCATACACGAGGTAATACAGTGAATAGTAATTTGGCATCGGCAGGGCCCGGAATAAGCTTGTAATCTGTGTCCAATGATTGGGTAAATCTGTCTGCATAATTGCCAAATGTCTTTGTCTCGGGAGGTTTTTCATTGCCATAACTAGTGCCAGCAGGCCATCAATGACCAGACAGCTTGTCCCAGCAACTGAGGATATTGTTTTATATCAAAACCACTCCACATTTTGTGAGGATATATAATAGTGTGGCGGGCACATGGGGCAATAATTCCGCGCTCCAGAGGGTGGCGAGAGCGCCCAGGCGGGGACCGATGGCACATGCCCCGCCCTTCGACCGAGCGGCCACGCCCGGGGACTAGGCGTGGCCTCGGCACATATATGCGGGCTCTAAGCTCGAGCCCGCCCAGTGCTGCAGTTTCGAGCTTTCGCAATAAAGACTCTTTTGGTTTTAACAACGCGTTGTGGCCTACCTCTTTGGCAAGCAAGTTGTGTGCGCAGCACCACACTTCAATAGCAGGTTTTAAAAAAATGTTGAAGGAGCTGGGGCTCCCACGTCGATCGGAAGAATGGACGCGACAAAAAGCTGGAATTCATCTGAGTTGCTTTATTGAAATCAAACACTCAGGCACTCTGAAAACCCGTTTATCGGTCAGCAATATATATCTATTAACCCAGGGGGTTTGCCCAGGCCCGGCGCCAGGGGGCGTGGCCCAGCGTCCTGGCTGCGGCCTGGCAAGTTGAGGGCGAGCCTGCCCGGGCATGCCCGGGCATGCCCGGGCGTCCCGACCGAGGCCTGGCAAGTTGAGCGCGGGCCTGCCCGGGCGTCCTGGACGAGCCCGGCATGGTGATCGCTCCGCGTCCTTGATAGGTGCAAGGCGATTGTGAACACCCAGCGGCAGCCGCTACACACGTCCCCCCAGAATCGACTTGCACCGGCAGGGTCAATTTGAGGGGGGTCCTGATGACCCGGCCGAAGCGACCCCTGGCGGGTCGTGGGAGGGGGTCCGGTGAGGTGGTGGGCGGTCGAGTGGGGGGCACCGTGGACGGGGGGCGGCCTCGCCGCGGCGGAAGGGCCACCCGTGGTGGGTGGTCGACGTCCACGTGCGCCGGCTTGAGGCGGTCCACTGCAATCCGGTCCGACCTGCCGCCGATGTCGATGACGAACGACTTGTCGTCCCGTCGCAGCACCCGGAAGGGCCCGTCGTACGGCGGCTGGAGTGGCCACCGATGTGCGTCGTGACGCACAAAAACATACTCCGCTGTGCGGAGTGCTGGGGGGACGTAGGACTGGGGGTCACCGTGGTGGGATGTTGGCACGGGGGCAAACCGTCGGGCGGCCTCCTGGAGGTCCGAGCGCTGGTGAGCTGCGGACCAGGGACTGGTAGCGTCGGGCACGAATTCGCCCGGGACGCGTAGCACCTGGCCATAGACAAGCTCGGTGGTGGATGCCTGGAGGTCCTCCTTGGGGGCCGTGCGAAGGCCCAAAAGGACCCACGGCAGCCGGTCGGCCCAACCGCCGTCTTGAAGGCCGGCCATGAGCGCGGCCTTCATGGAGCGGTGGAATCGCTCGCACAACCCGTTTGCTTGGGGGTGGTAGGCCGTAGTACGGTGGAGCTTGACCCCCAGGTTGCGGGCGACCGCGCCCCACAGCTCGGAGGTGAACTGTGGTCCGCGGTCTGACGAGATGTCCGCCGGTGCGCCGAAGCGGGCGACCCAGGTGGCGATGAAAGCCTGCGCCACGTCGGCGGTGGTGGTGGAGACGAGGGGAACGGCCTCCGGCCACCTGGTGGTCCTGTCCACCATGGTGAGCAGGTGTGTGAACCCCCGTGACGGGGGGAGGGGGCCCACCAGATCCACGTTGACGTGGTCGAAACGTCGTTCGGGCACGGTGAAAGGTGCCAGCGGGGCCTGAGTGTGTCGGTGGACCTTGGCCCATTGGCAGGCCGTGCAGGTGCTGGTCCAATCGCGGACGTCCCGACGAAGGCCGTGCCAGACGAAACGCGCCGACACCAGCTTCTGGGAAGCTTTCCGGCCCGGGTGGGAAAGGCCGTGGAGGGAGGCGAAGATGCGGCGTTGCCAGGTGACGGGCACGATGGGGCGAGGCTGGCCTTGGGAGACGTCGCAGAGCAGGACAGTGTCCGCGCAGGGGATGTCGGCCAGGCGGAGGCCCGTGTCCGCCGCCCGGAGGGCTTGCACCGTGGTGTCGGTGGTTTGGTCCGCCGCCATAAGCGCAAAATCCACGCCCAGGTGGACCGCGTTCGCGCTGGCCCGGGAAAGACAGTCGGCCACGGCGTTGTTTTTGCCGGCGACGTGCCGGATGTCCGTGGTAAACTCCGACACGGCGGAGAGGTGGCGCTGTTGGCGGGCCGACCATGGCTCCGTGACCTTGGCCATGGCGTAAACCAACGGCTTGTGGTCGACGAACGCCGTGAAAGGTCGGCCCTCCAGGAGGTGGCGGAAATGGCGGACGGCCAGGTGTAGACCGAGGAGCTCCCGGTCAAACGTGCTGTATTTGAGCTCGTTCGGCCGGAGCTGCCGGCTGAAAAAAGCGAGTGGCTGCCAAACCCCGTTCACCCATTGCTCATGTACGGCGCCCACCGCGTAGTCGGAGGCATCCGTGGTGAGGGCGATGGGAGCGTTGAGCACCGGGTGAGCGAGCAGTGTTGCGTCGGCGAGGGCCCGCTTTGAGCGTTGGAAGGCCGCATCCATTGCTGCGGACCAGGCGATGTCGTGCTTGGCCGGCTTGTCCCGGAGGGCTTCGTAGAGGGGCCGCATGAGTTGAGCAGCGCGGGGCACGAAGCGGTGATAAAAATTCACCATTCCCAGGAATTCCTGCAGGGCCTTTATGGTGCGGGGACGCGGGAACGTGGTGATGGCCTCGACCTTGGTTGGCAGCGGCACGGCCCCGTTCTTGGTGATGTGGTGGCCCAAAAAATCAACGGCCGTCGTGCCGAAGTGGCATTTGGCTGAGTTGACGATGAGGCCGTGCTCGCTGAGGCGCCCGAACAGTGTTCGGAGGTGGAGGAGGTGCTCGGCCCGGGACGTGCTGGCGACGAGCATGTCGTCCAGGTAAACGAAAAGGAACGGCAGGTCACGCAGCACGCCGTCCATCAAGCGCTGGAACGCCTGAGCCGCGTTCTTGAGACCAAACGGCATCCGCAAGAATTCGAATAAGCCGAACGGCGTGATGACTGCCGTTTTAGGGACGTCGGCCGCCCTGACAGGTACCTGGTGATATCCCCGTATGAGATCAATTTTCGAAAAAATGACCCGTCCCGCCAGACGGGCGGAGAAGTCTTGGATATGCGGGATCGGGTACCTGTCGGGGGTGGTAGCGTCATTGAGACGGCGGTAGTCGCCACACGGGCGCCATCCACCCCTTGGCTTTGGCACGATGTGCAGTGGCGAGGCCCACGCGCTATCGGAGCGCCGCACGATGCCGAGGTGCTCCAACGCGTCGAATTCGGCCTTCGCTACGGCGAGCTTGGCTGGGTCGAGGCGGCGGGCCCTGGCGTAGACCGGCGGGCCCGTGGTTGGTATGTGGTGCTCGATCCCATGCCGTACTGCGACGGCCGAAAACGTCGGCCGCGTGAGGGCCGGGAACTCCGTGAGCAGGCGAGCAAACTCGTTCGCCGCCGGGACGGTGCATGCCAGCTCGGTCGGCGCGGAGCTGCTCAATGTGCATACCAGGGAGCTGAAGGTTTCAGCGTTGATTAAACGACGCCGTTGGACGTCCACCAGCAGTCCGTGTGCGCAGAGGAAGTCGACGCCTAGCAGAGCCATGGGCACGTTGGCGGTTACAAACGTCCAAGCAAAGCGTTGGCCGCCGAAGCAGAGGGTGACGTTGCGCGGGCCGAAGGTGCGGATAGTCGATCCGTTGGCCACAACCAAGGAGGGGCCGCAAACCACGGATTGCCTGTCCTGGTCAGAGGCGGGTATGACGCTCAGTTGGGCGCCGGTGTCGCACAGGAAGCGCCGTCCGGACGCTTTATCCATGATGAACAGTAAGTTGCCCGTGTGGCCGGCGCTCATGGCTGGTAATGAACGCCGGCCCGGCCGTTTCCCGGCCTGCCGAAGGTGCACGGGGGTCGGCATGTCCGGGCCTTTTGTCCGAACCTGGCATGATAGTAACACCACGCTTGGTCGGGCGGAGGCCTCGGTCGTCGTGCTGGAGGTGGTCGGCACGGTAGAGCGGCCGCCAATTGCGTCGGCAGTTCGGCCGTCGACCGTGCCGGGTGCTCGGGCGCCATGGTTGTTGCGTCGGACGGCGGTGGGTCCCATGTCGCCGCTGCGATGCGCCGTCCTGCAGCGGAGATCTTGTCGGCTTCTCTGGCAAGGGCCCGGGGATCTGTGATCGTCGTGCTTGCCAGGGCGAGGCGTACCGGGTTAGGCAGCTGACGGAGGAACAGCTCCCGGAACAGGAATGCCGGAGAGTGCTCGCCGAGCAGTGAAAGCATGTAGTCCATTCGCTCGGAAGGGCGCGTGTCGCCGAGCTCAGGCAGTTCGAGCAGGCGCCGTGCGCGTTCCGCCGATGGGAGGGCGAAAGCATCGAGGAGAAGCTTCTTAATCGCGCCGTATTTGTCAGCGGCTGGCGGGCTTTCGAGGAGGCTCAGGGCGCGGGCCGCGGTAGCCGACCCGAGCGCAGCCACCACATGGTGGAAGCGGGTGTCGTCGGCCGTGATGCCTCGCAGGGCGAACAGGGACTCCGCCTGTGCGAACCAAACCGCCGCGTGAGCCTCCCAGAAGGTAGGCAGTTTAAGGGCGACTGCCGTGTCCATGTCGATAGGTCACCAATGAAGGAGCTGGGGCTCCCACGTCGATCGGAAGAATGGACGCGACAAAAAGCTGGAATTCATCTGAGTTGCTTTATTGAAATCAAACACTCAGGCACTCTGAAAACCCGTTTATCGGTCAGCAATATATATCTATTAACCCAGGGGGTTTGCCCAGGCCCGGCGCCAGGGGGCGTGGCCCAGCGTCCTGGCTGCGGCCTGGCAAGTTGAGGGCGAGCCTGCCCGGGCATGCCCGGGCATGCCCGGGCGTCCCGACCGAGGCCTGGCAAGTTGAGCGCGGGCCTGCCCGGGCGTCCTGGACGAGCCCGGCATGGTGATCGCTCCGCGTCCTTGATAGGTGCAAGGCGATTGTGAACACCCAGCGGCAGCCGCTACAATGTGTGTGTATGCTTGTGCAGTTCTTGGTTGGCCCTGAACACAGAATAACATTCCGTTTTAAAGGTTGAATGTATAAAAATATGACAAGGCGCTTCACACACACACACACACACACACACACACACACACACACACACACACACACACACACACAAACAAACAAACACACACACAAACAAACACACACACAAACAAACACACACACGGCCAATAATAGAGGGGAAGAACAGGGTGTGTCTGACAAACTACCAGGATGATTGGTAACTCGAAGGAATTATCAAAATGTCGAAATGATCAACGGTTTTCGCAGCTCAGGGTGGAGAACGAGCGAAACATACTTTGCAGGGTGTACAAACGAGAACGAGTGAAACACACTTTGGGTGGTCTCCAAACGAGAATGACCAAAACACACTTTGGGTGGTGTATAAACGAGAACGAGCGAAACACACTTTTGGTGGTGTATAAACGAGAACGAGCGAAACACAATTTGGGTGGTGTATAAACGAGAACGAGTGAAACACACTTTGGGTGGTGTATAAACGAGAACAAGCAAAACACACTTTGGGTGGTGTATAAACGAGAACAAGCAAAACACTTTGGATGGTGTATAAATGACAACAAGCGAAAAACACTTTGGGTGGTGTATAAATGAGAACAAGCGAAAAACACTTTGGGTGGTGTATAAACGAGAACGAGCGAAACACACTTTTTGTGGTGTATAAACGAGAACAAGCAAAACACTTTGGATGGTGTATAAATGAGAACAAGCGAAAAACACTTTGGGTGGTGTATAAACGAGAACGAGTGAAACAGACTTTGGGTGGTGTATAAACGAGAACGAGCAAAACACACTTTGGGTGGTGTATAAACGAGAACGAGCGAAACACACTTTGGGTGGTGTATAAACGAGAACGAGCAAAACACACTTTGGGTGGTGTATAAACGAGAAACGAGCGAAACACACTTTGGGTGGTGTATAAACGAGAACGAGTGAAACACACTTTGGGTGGTGTATAAACGAGAAAGAGCGAAACACACTTTGGGTGGTGTATAAACGACATCGAGTGAAACACACTTTGGGTGGTCCATAAACGAGAACGAGGAAACACACTTTGGGTGGTGTATAAACGAGAACAAGCAAAACACACTTTGGATGGTGTATAAATGAGAACAAGCGAAAAACACTTTGGGTGGTGTATAAATGAGAACAAGCGAAAAACACTTTGGGTGGTGTATAAACGACATCGAGTGAAACACACTTTGGGTGGTGTATAAACGAGAACGAGCAAAACACACTTTGGGTGGTGTATAAACGACAACGAGTGAAACACACTTTGGATGGTGTATAAACGACATCGAGTGAAACACACTTTGGGTGGTGTATAAACGAGAACGAGCAAAACACACTTTGGGTGGTGTATAAACGAGAAAGAGTGAAACACACTTTGGGTGGTGTATAAACGACAACGAGTGAAACACACTTTGGGTGGTGTATAAACGAGAACGAGCAAAACACACTTTGGGTGGTGTATAAACGAGAACGAGTGAAACACACTTTGGGTGGTGTATAAACAAGAACGAGGAAAACACACTTTGGGTGGTGTATAAACGAGAACGAGTGAAACACACTTTGGGTGGTGTATAAACGAGAACGAGTGAAACACACTTAGGGTGATGTATAAACGAGAACGAGTGAAACACACTTTGGGTGGTGTATAAACGAGAACGAGTGAAACACACTTTGGGTGGTGTATAAACGAGAACGAGCGAAACACACCTTGGGTGGTGTATAAACTAGAACGAGCAAAACACACTTTGGGTGGTGTATAAACGAGAACGAGCGAAACACACTTTGAGTGGTGTATAAACTAGAACGAGCAAAACACACTTTGGGTGGTGTATAAACGAGAACGAGTGAAACACTTTGGATGGTGCATAATCGAGAACGAGCAAAACACACTTTGGGTGGTGTATAAACGAGAACGAGTGAAACACACTTTGGGTGGTGTATAAACGAGAACGAGCGAAACACACTTTGGGTGGTGTATAAACTAGAACGAGCAAAACACACTTTGGGTGGTGTATAAACGAGAACGAGTGAAACACACTTTGGGTGATGTATAAACGAGAACGAGCAAAACACACTTTGGGTGGTGTATAAACGAGAACGAGTGAAACACACTTTGGGTGGTGTATAAATGAGAACGAGTGAAACACAGTTTGGGTGGTGTATAAACGAGAACGAGTTAAACACACTTTGGATGGTGTATAAATGAGAACAAGCGAAAAACACTTTGGGTGGTGTATAAATGAGAACAAGCGAAAAACACTTTGGGTGGTGTATAAACGACATCGAGTGAAACACACTTTGGGTGGTGTATAAACGAGAACGAGCAAAACACACTTTGGGTGGTGTATAAACGACAACGAGTGAAACACACTTTGGATGGCGTACAAACGACATCGAGTGAAACACACTTTGGGTGGTGTATAAACGAGAACGAGGGAAACACACTTTGGATGGTGTATAAAGGAGATCGAGTGACACCCACTTTGGGTGGTGTATAAACGAGAACGAGCGAAACACACTTTTTGTGGTGTATAAACGAGAACAAGCAAAACACTTTGGATGGTGTATAAATGAGAACAAGCGAAAAACACTTTGGGTGGTGTATAAACGAGAACGAGTGAAACAGACTTTGGGTGGTGTATAAACGAGAACAAGCAAAACACACTTTGGGTGGTGTATAAACGAGAACGAGCGAAACACACTTTGGGTGGTGTATAAACGAGAACGAGCAAAACACACTTTGGGTGGTGTTAAACGAGAAACGAGCGAAACACACTTTGGGTGGTGTATAAACGAGAACGAGTGAAACACACTTTGGGTGGTGTATAAACGAGAAAGAGCGAAACACACTTTGGGTGGTGTATAAACGAGAAAGAGCGAAACACACTTTGGGTGGTGTATAAACGACATCGAGTGAAACACACTTTGGGTGGTCCATAAACGAGAACGAGGAAACACACTTTTTGTGGTGTATAAACGAGAACAAGCAAAACACTTTGGATGGTGTATAAATGAGAACAAGCGAAAAACACTTTGGGTGGTGTATAAACGAGAACGAGTGAAACAGACTTTGGGTGGTGTATAAACGAGAACGAGCAAAACACACTTTGGGTGGTGTATAAACGAGAACGAGCGAAACACACTTTGGGTGGTGTATAAACGAGAACGAGCAAAACACACTTTGGGTGGTGTATAAACGAGAAACGAGCGAAACACACTTTGGGTGGTGTATAAACGAGAACGAGTGAAACACACTTTGGGTGGTGTATAAACGAGAAAGAGCGAAACACACTTTGGGTGGTGTATAAACGACATCGAGTGAAACACACTTTGGGTGGTCCATAAACGAGAACGAGGAAACACACTTTGGGTGGTGTATAAACGAGAACAAGCAAAACACACTTTGGATGGTGTATAAATGAGAACAAGCGAAAAACACTTTAGGTGGTGTATAAATGAGAACAAGCGAAAAACACTTTGGGTGGTGTATAAACGACATCGAGTGAAACACACTTTGGGTGGTGTATAAACGAGAACGAGCAAAACACACTTTGGGTGGTGTATAAACGACAACGAGTGAAACACACTTTGGATGGTGTATAAACGACATCGAGTGAAACACACTTTGGGTGGTGTATAAACGAGAACGAGCAAAACACACTTTGGGTGGTGTATAAACGAGAAAGAGTGAAACACACTTTGGGTGGTGTATAAACGACAACGAGTGAAACACACTTTGGGTGGTGTATAAACGAGAACGAGCAAAACACACTTTGGGTGGTGTATAAACGAGAACGAGTGAAACACACTTTGGGTGGTGTATAAACAAGAACGAGGAAAACACACTTTGGGTGGTGTATAAACGAGAACGAGTGAAACACACTTTGGGTGGTGTATAAACGAGAACGAGTGAAACACACTTAGGGTGATGTATAAACGAGAACGAGTGAAACACACTTTGGGTGGTGTATAAACGAGAACGAGTGAAACACACTTTGGGTGGTGTATAAACGAGAACGAGCGAAACACACTTTGGGTGGTGTATAAACTAGAACGAGCAAAACACACTTTGGGTGGTGTATAAACGAGAATGAGCGAAACACACTTTGGGTGGTGTATAAACTAGAACGAGCAAAACACACTTTGGGTGGTGTATAAACGAGAACGAGTGAAACACTTTGGGTGGTGCATAATCGAGAACGAGCAAAACACACTTTGGGTGGTGTATAAACGAGAACGAGTGAAACACACTTTGGGTGGTGTATAAACGAGAACGAGCGAAACACACTTTGGGTGGTGTATAAACTAGAACGAGCAAAACACACTTTGGGTGGTGTATAAACGAGAACGAGTGAAACACACTTTGGGTGATGTATAAACGAGAACGAGCAAAACACACTTTGGGTGGTGTATAAACGAGAACGAGTGAAACACACTTTGGGTGGTGTATAAATGAGAACGAGTGAAACACAGTTTGGGTGGTGTATAAACGAGAACGAGTTAAACACACTTTGGATGGTGTATAAATGAGAACAAGCGAAAAACACTTTGGGTGGTGTATAGACAACTCTTGTATGGTGCTGTTCTCTATTGCGTTCTCATCTTGTGTAATACTGCACATTGTTATTTGCATATTCTGTATCTATTATCTTATTCTAATATCTACCATCGCTTTCTTTGTCTTGCAGATTGATTGTTCATCGTTGTTGCTAATAAACCTGCATTCAATTGATACATTCTTGTTTATGAACAATCAACTCATCTGAAGATGCCTGCTGCAGTCTGCCCCTTCCCGAGCTGTGTCTACGTTACTGACAGCACTGACAATGCCGTTGCTGCTATCCAGCTCTCCATCCACGCCATGACCCACACGTCCATTGCACCAGCCAAACCGGACAAAGTCAGCCGTCCTCGTATCCAAACCGGCGGTACCAGCGAAGATTGGCAATATTTCACCAGAAGATGGGATGGTTACAAGGCAGCGATCCAGATAATCGGCAATGATGTTCGCGTTCAACTCCTTGAATGTTGTGATGATAACCTACGACGTGACCTCCACCGCAGCAACCCACGCATTGAAATCAAGGACGAGGCAGCTATACTACAAGCCATTCGGTCCCTTGCTGTCCGAGAGGAGAATACCATGGTGTCCCGCGTAAACCTCCACAACATGCGACAGGACCGAGAAGAACCAATTCGTACCTACGCAGCCCGTCTGGCTGGTCAAGCCGAGATCTGCAAGTTTTCTGTTGTATGCTCATGCAATCCCCCTACTGATGTCAACTACACCAAGGACATGGTTCGCGATGTCCTATGTCGGGGACTCGCCGATCAAGATATACAACAGGACATTCTCGGCGATCAAAATCAGAACATGAGCTTGGAGGAAGTTCTCATTTTCGTCGAGGCCAAGGAAGCAGGGAAACGTTCCCAGAATGCCTTGCTCGATAGTGAAGGCGCTCATGGCGCAAGCCAATACAAAAACTGGAAGAACAAAAGAGCCCTGATCACTACCGACAAGCAGGCGGCCATTTGTAGTTATTGCGGCAAAACTGGTCATGGCAAACAGCCGAACATCGACCAAAGGCGTCAATTCTGCAATGCCTACGGGAAAACATGCAGTAAATGCGCCACTCGCGGCCATTTTGCACATGTCTGCCGGGGAGGCACGAAAAAGGCGGACAACAAACCTACGGACAAATCAATGGATGCTCATGATGTGGATGAAAGCAGCCAGGTCCACGATCTCCTCTGCTCTGTCACGGAACGAGAAACGGCCATTTGGAAGCCGCAAATTAAAAGGGCCATGGCCACCTTGTCAACTCCACTCCACTTGTCAACTCCATGCGCACTGCACACGTGAGACCCACCACACCCAGTCACCCTTCCATCAAGCAATGGCGGTGCCACATAACACCAAAAAGTCGGTAACAGACGCCTGGAATGGCTATCACAGCGTTCCAATCAGAGAATGTGACCGCCATCTGACAACGTTCATCACACCATGGGGCCGATACCGTTACTGCACCACTCCCCAAGGTTACATCGCTTCAGGTGATGGATACTCCAGACGATTTGACGAAATCGTATCGGACTTCAAAAACAAGTCCAAATGTATTGATGATACCATCATGTGGAGCGACACATTGGAAGAGAGCTTTTTTCAGACATGCAACTGGCTCGACCTGTGCGGCCGTAATGGGATTACGCAAAATCCGACGAAATTCCATTTTGGTCAGGACACGGTCGAATTCGCTGGATTCGAGATCACCATGGACAGTGTACGACCATGCCAAAGGTATCTCCAAGCGATACAGGACTTCCCCACACCAAAAACAATTACTGACATTCGCTCCTGGTTTGGGCTAGTCAATCAGGTAACATACTGCTTCAGCATGACCGAGAGGATGCGACCTTTTCGGGACCTCCTAAAACCATGCACCCCCTTCTACTGGGATGCGACACTACAATCCCTATTCGAAGAATCAAAACGACTCATCATATCTGAAGTCGCAAATGGGGTCCGGATCTTTGACAAGGAACGGACGCAAAATCCGACGAAATTCCATTTTGGTCAGGACACGGTCGAATTCGCTGGATTCGAGATCACCATGGACAGTGTACGACCATGCCAAAGGTATCTCCAAGCGATACAGGACTTCCCCACACCAAAAACAATTACTGACATTCGCTCCTGGTTTGGGCTAGTCAATCAGGTAACATACTGCTTCAGCATGACCGAGAGGATGCGACCTTTTCGGGACCTCCTAAAACCATGCACCCCCTTCTACTGGGATGCGACACTACAATCCCTATTCGAAGAATCAAAACGACTCATCATATCTGAAGTCGCAAATGGGGTCCGGATCTTTGACAAGGAACGGACCTTTGACAACCACCAACATCTTCCAACAACCACCAACCCTGGCATGCCGAATGCGCAAAGCTTCCTCACGATTGTTGCGTGTCTCCCGCCAGGTGTCCGATGGCAAGTATCTGCCTGGGGTGATGGGTATGAAGTCCTTGACTGGCCTCTTGAAGATGATCATGGCTGGAGACAACCTAGTGTCCTGATCCGGTGCATTCCGGTACTGGAGTATTGCACGTTGGAACCGATCAGTGTCTAGTTCACCATTGGAACCAGTGTTATCGGTGATCATTCTTTTCGATGTTTTGACTGCGATCTCGGCACGACAGTTGCTGTGTGGGAAGGCAGTGGATGACAACCGATGGTTAACGCCCCACCGACGCAAGAAGTCTTGGGTGTCATGTGCCGTGAATTCTGGCCCACAGTCAGATGCCAATTCGTCGGGGATACCATAAGTGGCGAAGTTCGACCGCAGACATTTCACTAGGCCTTGTGCCCCGCCAGTAGTTAGCTGAATGATTGTCAAACGCAACCACCAGCCCGATTCAATTCAGAAGAATATCAATTATAAACTCATGTGATCCTTTTTCTCGGTCTCCAGTTTCGTTCTATTCTGTGTCACAATTGAACGTTTTTGGGAAAGGGAGATAGACAACTCTTGTATGGTGCTGTTCTCTATTGCGTTCTCATCTTGTGTAATACTGCACATTGTTATTTGCATATTCTGTATCTATTATCTTATTCTAATATCTACCATCGCTTTCTTTGTCTTGCAGATTGATTGTTCATCGTTGTTGCTAATAAACCTGCATTCAATTGATACATTCTTGTTTAGTGTATAAATGAGAACAAGCGAAAAACACTTTGGGTGGTGTATAAACGACATCGAGTGAAACACACTTTGGGTGGTGTATAAACGAGAACGAGCAAAACACACTTTGGATGGCGTACAAACGACATCGAGTGAAACACACTTTGGGTGGTGTATAAACGAGAACGAGCAAAACACACTTTGGGTGGTGTATAAACGACAACGAGTGAAACACACTTTGGGTGGTGTATAAACAAGAACGAGCAAAACACACTTTGGGTGGTGTATAAACGACAACGAGCAAAACACACTTTGGGTGGTGTATAAACGACAACGAGTGAAACACACTTTGGGTGGTGTATAAATGAGAACGAGTGAAACACAGTTTGGGTGGTGTATAAACGAGAACGAGTTAAACACACTTTGGATGGTGTATAAATGAGAACAAGCGAAAAACACTTTGGGTGGTGTATAAATGAGAACAAGCGAAAAACACTTTGGGTGGTGTATAAACGACATCGAGTGAAACACACTTTGGGTGGTGTATAAACGAGAACGAGCAAAACACACTTTGGATGGCGTACAAACGACATCGAGTGAAACACACTTTGGGTGGTGTATAAACGAGAACGAGCAAAACACACTTTGGGTGGTGTATAAACGACAACGAGTGAAACACACTTTGGGTGGTGTATAAACGAGAACGAGGGAAACACACTTTGGGTGGTGTATAAACGAGAACGAGCAAAACATACTTTGGGTGGTGTATAAACGAGAACGAGTGAAACACACTTTGGGTGGTGTATAAACACGAACGAGCAAAACGCACTTTGGGTGGTGTATAAACAAGAACAAGCAAAACACACTTTGGATGGTGTATAAATGAGAACAAGCGAAAAACACTTTGGGTGGTGTATAAACAAGAACGGACGAAACACACTTTGGGTAGTGTATAAACTAGAACGAGCGAAACACAATTTGGGTAGTGTATAAACGAGAACAAGCAAAACACACTTTGGATGGTGTATAAATGAGAACGAGTGAAACACACTTTGGGTGATGTATAAACGAGAACGAGCAAAACACACTTTGGATGGTGTATAAACGAGAACGAGTGAAACACACTTTGGGTGGTGTATAAACGAGAACGAGCAAAACACACTTTTGGTGGTTAATAAACGAGAACGAGCAAAACACACTTTGGATGGTGTATAAACGAGAACAAGCGAAACACTTTGGGTGGTGTATAAACGAGAACGAGCAAAACACACTTTGGGTGGTATATAAACGAGAACGAGTGAAACACACTTTGGGTGGTGTACAAACGAGAACGAGCAAAACACACTTTGGGTGGTGTATAAACGAGAACAAGCGAAACACTTTGGGTGGTGTATAAACAAGAACGAGCGAAACACACTATGGGTGGTGTATAAACAAGAACGAGTGAAACACACTTTAATAATAATAATAATTCATTTATTTTGTTTTGCGCTTTTCATGAAGCCCAAAGGCGCTTTGACAGAGTGCAAAACATAATGCATAACAAAACATGAAAACAACAATTGCAAAAAGACAAGAATCAATAGGGAAATATTTAAAGCAAAAGGAGGGAGAAGGAGAAGTGATAGTCAGGGGTTAAATGCTGTGGGTTGAATGTTGAATGCAGTGCTGAACAGGTGGGTCTTTAGTGATGTTTTGAATGTGGTGAGTGAGGAGGAGTCTCTGATTGTGTGAGGTAGTGAGTTCCAGAGGGTGGGAGCAGCGATGGAGAAGGCCCTGTCCCCCCAGGATCTGAATTTGGTCCGGATGGGGGGGGGGGTTCAGGAGGTTGGTACCAGCAGAGCGGAGGTTGCGGGTGGGAGTGTGTCTGGAGAGGAGGTCAGCCAGGTAGGATGGGGCCAGGTTATGGAGGGCTTTGTAGGTCAAGAGGAGGATTTTGTACTGGATTCTCTGGGGGATGGGGAGCCAGTGAAGCTTGTAAAGGACGGGGGTGATGTGGTCACGGGTCCGGGAATGGGTGAGTAGACGGGCAACTTTGGATGTTGTATAAATGAGAACGTGCGAAACACACTTTGGGTGGTGTATAATCGAGAACGAGGGAAACACACTTTGGATGGTGTATAAACGACATCGAGTGAAACACACTTTGGGTGGTGCATAAACGTGAACGAGGGAAACACACTTTGGGTGGTATATAAACGAGAACGAGGGAAACACACTTTGGATGGTGTATAAAGGAGATCGAGTGAAACCCACTTTGGGTGGTGTATAAACGAGAACGAGCGAAACCATGGAGTTATATTATAGACTAGAGGGCATACTCACTATGCCACATACAGAACCCAGCTGTACCACCATGGAGACCTGGCCTCCATGTTTTTGGGGGGCAACAAGTACACGGACGCACACAACCGCTATGGTGTCTAAGAACGAGTGGCCGTTTAAAGTTGATTTTTTATTATTTGTTTCTTTTTTCTTTAATCTAAACGAACAATATAGTCATTGCCACTATTTATCATACATTAAAGCTCCAATCCTGATTGAAGTTGGCAACCACACGAACGAACGAACGATACATTTATTTACCTAATAAAAAACTTATATTTTCCTGATTATTAATGGGGTTTAAAACAGTTGATTATAAAACACCCATGATAAAACTAAGTTATACTCGGTCATCTGCACAATCACTCTGCGCACTGTAACGGGAAGGGGGGCACAATCACACTTATATGCTGATAGTGTAGCGGCTGCCGCTGGGTTTTCACAATCGCCTTGCACCTATCAAGGACGCGGAGCGATCACCATGCCGGGCTCGTCCAGGACGCCCGGGCAGGCCCGCGCTCAACTTGCCAGGCCTCGGTCGGGACGCCCGGGCATGCCCGGGCATGCCCGGGCAGGCTCGCCCTCAACTTGCCAGGCCGCAGCCAGGACGCTCGGCCACGCCCCCTGGCGCTGGGCCTGGGCAAACGCTCCGGAATAATTGGTATATATATTGCTGCCCGATAAACGGGTTTTCAGTGTGTGCCTGAGTGTTTGATTTCATTAAAGCAACTCGGATGAATTCTAGCTTTTTGTCGCGTCCATTCTTCCGATCGACGTGGGAGCCCCAGCTCCTTCATTGGTGACCTATCGACATGGACACGGCAGTCGCCCTTAAACTGCCTACCTTCTGGGAGGCTCACGCGGCGGTTTGGTTCGCGCAGGCGGAGTCCCTGTTCGCCCTGCGAGGCGTCACGGCCGACGACACCCGCTTCCACCATGTGGTAGCTGCGCTCGGGTCGGCTACCGCGGCCCGCGCCCTGAGCCTCCTCGAAAGCCCGCCAGCCGCTGACAAATACGGCGCGATTAAGAAGCTGCTCCTCGATGCTTTCGCCCTCCCATCGGCGGAACGCGCACGGCGCCTGCTCGAACTGCCTGAGCTCGGCGACACGCGCCCTTCCGAGCGAATGGACTACATGCTTTCACTGCTCGGCGAGCACTCTCCGGCATTCCTGTTCCGGGAGCTGTTCCTCCGTCAGCTGCCTAACCCGGTACGCCTCGCCCTGGCAAGCACGACGATCACAGATCCCCGGGCCCTTGCCAGAGAAGCCGACAAGATCTCCGCCGCAGGACAGCGCATCGCAGCGGCGACATGGGACCCACCGCCGTCCGACGCAACACCCATGGCGCCCGAGCACCCGGCACGGTCGACGGCCGAACTGCCGACGCAATTGGCGGCCGCTCTACCGAGCCGACCACCTCCAGCACGACGACCGAGGCCTCCACCTGACCAAGCGTGGTGTTACTATCATGCCAGGTTCGGACAGAAGGCCCGGACATGCCGACCCCCGTGCACCTTCGGCAGGCCGGGAAACGGCCGGGCCGGCGTTCATTACCAGCCATGAGCGCCGGCCACACGGGCAACTTACTGTTCATCACGGATAAAGCGTCCGGACGGCGCTTCCTGTGCGACACCGGCGCCCAACTGAGCGTCATACCCGCCTCCGACCAGGACAGGCAATCCGCGGTTTGCGGCCCCTCCTTGGTTGCGGCCAACGGATCGACTATCCGCACCTTCGGCCCGCGCAACGTCACCCTCTGCTTCAGCGGCCAACGCTTTGCTTGGACGTTTGTAACCGCCAACGTGCCCATGGCTCTGCTAGGCGCCGACTTCCTCTGCGCACACGGACTGCTGGTGGACGTCCAACGGCGTCGTTTAATCAACGCTGAAACCTTCAGCTCCCTGGTATGCACATTGAGCAGCTCCGCGCCGACCGAGCTGGCATGCACCGTCCCGGCGGCGAACGAGTTTGCTCGCCTGCTCACGGAGTTCCCGGCCCTCACGCGGCCGACGTTTTCGGCCGTCGCAGTACGGCATGGGATCGAGCACCACATACCAACCACGGGCCCGCCGGTCTACGCCAGGGCCCGCCGCCTCGACCCAGCCAAGCTCGCCGTAGCGAAGGCCGAATTCGACGCGTTGGAGCACCTCGGCATCGTGCGGCGCTCCGATAGCGCGTGGGCCTCGCCACTGCACATCGTGCCAAAGCCGGGGGGTGGATGGCGCCCGTGTGGCGACTACCGCCGTCTCAATGACGCTACCACCCCCGACAGGTACCCGATCCCGCATATCCAAGACTTCTCCGCCCGTCTGGCGGGACGGGTCATTTTTTCGAAAATTGATCTCATACGGGGATATCACCAGGTACCTGTCAGGGCGGCCGACGTCCCTAAAACGGCAGTCATCACGCCGTTCGGCTTATTCGAATTCTTGCGGATGCCGTTTGGTCTCAAGAACGCGGCTCAGGCGTTCCAGCGCTTGATGGACGGCGTGCTGCGTGACCTGCCGTTCCTTTTCGTTTACCTGGACGACATCCTCGTCGCCAGCACGTCCCGGGCCGAGCACCTCCTCCACCTCCGAACACTGTTCGGGCGCCTCAGCGAGCACGGCCTCATCGTCAACCCGGCCAAATGCCACTTCGGCACGACGGCCGTTGATTTTTTGGGCCACCACATCACCAAGAACGGGGCCGTGCCGCTGCCAACCAAGGTCGAGGCCATCACCACGTTCCCGCGTCCCCGCACCATAAAGGCCCTGCAGGAATTCCTGGGAATGGTGAATTTTTATCACCGCTTCGTGCCCCGCGCTGCTCAACTCATGCGGCCCCTCTACGAAGCCCTCCGGGGCAAGCCGGCCAAGCACGACATCGCCTGGTCCGCAGCAATGGATGCGGCCTTCCAACGCTCAAAGCGGGCCCTCGCCGACGCAACACTGCTCGCTCACCCGGTGCTCAACGCTCCCATCGCCCTCACCACGGATGCCTCCGACTACGCGGTGGGCACCGTACATGAGCAATGGGTGAACGGGGTTTGGCAGCCACTTGCTTTTTTCAGCCGGCAGCTCCGGCCGAACGAGCTCAAATACAGCACGTTTGACCGGGAGCTCCTCGGTCTACACCTGGCCGTCCGCCATTTCCGCCACCTCCTGGAGGGCCGACCTTTCACGGCGTTCGTCGACCACAAGCCGTTGGTTTACGCCATGGCCAAGGTCACGGAGCCATGGTCGGCCCGCCAACAGCGCCACCTCTCCGCCGTGTCGGAGTTTACCATGGACATCCGGCACGTCGCCGGCAAAAACAACGCCGTGGCCGACTGTCTTTCCCAGGCCAGCGCGAACGCGGTCCACCTGGGCGTGGATTTTGCGCTTATGGCGGCGGACCAAACCACCGACACCACGGTGCAAGCCCTCCGGGCGGCGGACACGGGCCTCCGCCTGGCCGACATCCCCTGCGCGGACACTGTCCTGCTCTGCGACGTCTCCCAAGGCCAGCCTCGCCCCATCGTGCCCGTCACCTGGCAACGCCGCATCTTCGCCTCCCTCCACGGCCTTTCCCACCCGGGCCGGAAAGCTTCCCAGAAGCTGGTGTCGGCGCGTTTCGTCTGGCACGGCCTTCGTCGGGACGTCCGCGATTGGACCAGCACCTGCACGGCCTGCCAACGGGCCAAGGTCCACCGACACACCCAGGCCCCGCTGGCACCTTTCACCGTGCCCGAACGACGTTTCGACCACGTCAACGTGGATCTGGTGGGCCCCCTCCCCCGTCACGGGGGTTCACACACCTGCTCACCATGGTGGACAGGACCACCAGGTGGCCGGAGGCCGTTCCCCTCGTCTCCACCACCACCGCCGACGTGGCGCAGGCTTTCATCGCCACCTGGGTCGCCCGCTTCGGCGCACCGGCGGACATCTCGTCAGACCGCGGACCACAGTTCACCTCCGAGCTGTGGGGCGCGGTCGCCCGCAACCTGGGGGTCAAGCTCCACCGTACTACGGCCTACCACCCCCAAGCAAACGGGTTGTGCGAGCGATTCCACCGCTCCATGAAGGCCGCGCTCATGGCCGGCCTTCAAGACGGCGGTTGGGCCGACCGGCTGCCGTGGGTCCTTTTGGGCCTTCGCACGGCCCCCAAGGAGGACCTCCAGGCATCCACCGCCGAGCTTGTCTATGGCCAGGCGCTACGCGTCCCGGGCGAATTCGTGCCCGACGCTACCAGTCCCTGGTCCGCAGCTCACCAGCGCTCGGACCTCCAGGAGGCCGCCCGACGGTTTGCCCCCGTGCCAACATCCCGCCACGGTGACCCCCAGTCCTACGTCCCCCCAGCACTCCGCACAGCGGAGTATGTTTTTGTGCGTCACGACGCACATCGGTGGCCACTCCAGCCGCCGTACGACGGGCCCTTCCGGGTGCTGCGACGGGACGACAAGTCGTTCGTCATCGACATCGGCGGCAGGTCGGACCGGATTGCGGTGGACCGCCTCAAGCCGGCGCACGTGGACGTCGACCACCCACCACGGGTGGCCCTTCCGCCGCGGCGAGGCCGCCCCCCGTCCACGGTGCCCCCCACTCGACCGCCCACCACCTCACCGGACCCCCTCCCACGACCCGCCAGGGGTCGCTTCGGCCGGGTCATCAGGACCCCCCTCAAATTGACCCTGCCGGTGCAAGTCGATTCTGGGGGGACGTGTGTAGCGGCTGCCGCTGGGTTTTCACAATCGCCTTGCACCTATCAAGGACGCGGAGCGATCACCATGCCGGGCTCGTCCAGGACGCCCGGGCAGGCTCGCCCTCAACTTGCCAGGCCGCAGCCAGGACGCTGGGCCACGCCCCCTGGCGCCGGGCCTGGGCAAACGCTCCGGAATAATTGGTATATATATTGCTGCCCGATAAACGGGTTTTCAGTGTGTGCCTGAGTGTTTGATTTCATTAAAGCAACTCGGATGAATTCTAGCTTTTTGTCGCGTCCATTCTTCCGATCGACGTGGGAGCCCCAGCTCCTTCAATAGTATAAAACTGCAACCTAAAAAACTGAGGAACAGTGACAAGAAAGATCACTTTCATATTTAATTTAATTCATTGCAACTTCATTTAGAATTCAAACCTTAATTTAAAAAAATAATAATAAAAAATAAATACAAAATCAACCAACCCACCCAACCAACCACCTAACCAACCAACCAACCAACCACCCACCCAACCAACCACCCACCCAACCACCCACCCAACCACCCAACCACCCACCAAACCAACCACCCACCAACCAACCAACCAGCCACCCACCCAACCAACCACCCACCCAACCACCTAACCACCCACCCAACCAACCACCCACCAACCAACCAACCAGCGACCCACCCACCCAACCAAAACCAACCACCCACCCACCCACCCAACCAACCAACCACCCACCCAACCAACCAACCACCCACCCACCCAGCCAACCAACCACCCACCAACCAACCAACCAACAAGCCACCCACCCAGCCAACCACACACACAAACAAACAAACAAATGAAAAATCGGTCAGAGACCGAGGACTTGCCGGAATGTACTTTTTTATCGGCCATTTTGGATCAAAATAATAATACATAAGGACATGGGTTGAATCCCTGCTTGAGAGAATGCCAACCCACTCTCCGCCATCACGGTCGTCTCTCCAACTCACAATCCCATGAGATATGTGGAAAGGACGACCCAAGACCAATTATCTTCTTTTTGATTCGTATATAAACATCATTAAAAGTAAATAATGACCTCTGCCAAAGTTCAAACGACATGGGTTTAATCTCTACATGAGAGAATTCCACATAGCTATTTGGGCGGTGTATGAGCTAACAGATCGCTGTCTCCATCGATCTTGCCAAGGCCGTAACACCTTTCGGCTCAAAATCCTTTTGACTGTTGACTTGGTAGTTTTTACAGTGAAGGAAACACGTATCGGGAGTACATACGACATAGCGATTGTGAATGTGACAGCTCTGAGGCGTCTTTCGCTGTGCATCACAGTGACGGTGAGCACAAACATGGGGGCTGTAAGATTAAAATCTGGCTTCAAGCCCCCTCACCACCCAAAATAGATTTCGGCGAATCTATTCCGGCAAGTAACAAACCAACCAATCAACATACATGCCGGAATCTATTCCGGCAAGTAACCAACCAACCAACATACTTGCCAGAAGGTCTTCTGAGCTATCGGACGTGGGAACACAAACGCAAAGGTGTGCAAGCACGGGAGGAGAAGGCAAGTAACAAACGGACAAACAGACAGGGGTGAAAACATAACCTCCATCCACCTTTGGTGGCGGAGGTAACGAAATCAGGATGAAGGTCCCAATGAAAATCCGCCTCATCGCGGCTTCATTTAAACCGCCGAATCCTTCCGCTGTATCACTCCGCCTCGCCCCGGCTTTACGCTGCAGTCACGATTTTCACGTTTTGGGTGACCTTGAGCTTGACCTTGGGCTTAGAGAGTTGAAAATTGGGCACAGTCTATTCCAGGGCAAGGCAAATATGTGTGTAAAGTATGGCGATGCTATGCACAACGATATAGACGTAGTACTGCGCACAAACAGACAGACAGATGAAAAATCAGTCAGAGACCAAGGACTTGCCGGAATGTACTTTTCTATCGGCCATTTTTTTTTTTTTGTATACTGAATCGAGGCTCGTGAAAGAGCTGACATTTACTTCACAAACAAATCAACCAGACAAACAAAATATATAAAAAGAGGGAGCGGAAGACAAGAGAAGGGGAAGCACACAAACACCTGAGAGCACACAACATTTAAGAGCAGGGAGATGTGTGGGAGGGAGAGGGCTTGGGGGGAGGAGGCGTGGGAAGGGGGGGGGGGGGGGGGATGGGAGAAGTATAAAACACAAGGACACCAAGGACTTCCAGGACAGAAGTTGGTATTTCAAAAAAGTGGCATTGGGGTGAAATTAGCGGGGATAGAAAAGATCAAGGTTTTGGATGGGGGAAGATAAGAGATGGTGGTGAACAGCTGTTTTAAAGACCTGGAGGGTGGAGTGGGATTGAAGAGAGTGAGGGAGTTTGTTCCAGAGGCGGGAGAAAAGAGGAATGAAGGAGTGAAGGTGAGCAGAGAGTCTTGATTTTGGCAGTTTAACCATAAGAGGGTTGCAGGCAGATCTTGTGCGACCTGTAGGAATATTTGCGGGACAGAGCCCAGAGAGAGCTGGGGGGGGGGGGGGCAAGGCCAGAGAGGAGTCGGTAGAAGACGGAAAGACCACCAACCTGCCTGCGGTGAGTGAGTGAGAGGCCCTTGGAGTTAGCTTCATCGCGGGAGATTCCAATGATTCTGAATGCTTTGCTTTCAACAGCGTGAAGACGAGCTAGGTGTGAGGCAGGAGCACCAGCCCAGAGGGGAGAGCAGTATTCCATTGAGCTGCGGATGAAAGCCTTGTATGTGGTGAGGAGCTCAGGTGTGCCAAGGAAGGACTTCGCACGACGGAGGATGCCCAGTCGGCGACTGGCTTTGGAGGCCAGATTTGAAATGTGGTTTTCCCAGGAAAGGTCATGGCAGATAGTGAGACCCAAAAGCTTGAGTGACAGAACTTCTTGGAGAGGATTATTCAGAAAGTGGATGGGAGGGTTGTCCAGTCGGTCTTTTCGGAGAGACATCGTAAGAGTGTGAGATTTGTCAGGATTGAAAGACATGTTCCACTTGTTTGCCCAGTCTGTGATTTTGTCCAGGTCTGCAGAGAGTGAGGAGGCTGCAGACTGCCGATCTGAGGGATGAAGAATGGAGCGACAGAGAGTAGAGTCATCAGCAAAGAGATAGAGAGGATTTTCAAGAGAGTCAGAGAGATCATTGATGAAGACCAGAAAAAGCACAGGGCCCAGAACACTGCCTTGGGGAACTCTGGCCTGAACAGGAAGAGGAGATGAGAGAAACCCATTCAGGGCCACACGTTGACTACGACTAGAGAGGAAGTCCGCCAGCCATGTGTGGAGATTTCCATGGATACCAACAGAGGAGAGTTTGGTGAGCAGAGCGGGGTGCCAGACCGTATCAGAGGCACGTGATATGTCAAGGGAGACAGCTCTAATTTCCTGTTTGGCATTGAGGACCTCCATCCATTGTTGAGAAAGCAGAAGCAGCATGTCCAGAGTAGAGTGACCAGGTCTGAAACCAAATTGATGATCAGAGATCAAGCCATTGGAGAAGAGGAAAGATTTCATATCTGAAGCAATGATGGATTCCATGACTTTGCTGATAATTGGGAGAAGGCTGATTGGTCTGTTGTTGCTGGGATCTGTTTTTGCACCTTTTTTGTGCAAAGCGGTGATGTTGGCAGATTTCCAAGCAGATGGCAGATGACCTTGAGCAAAAGAGAGGGTGAAGAGAACAGAGAGAAGGAGTGAAAGAGCGGAAGAACAAGATTTTAGGACCGGTGGGCTGATGCCGTCAGGTCTAGTTGCAGAATCAGAGTCGAGGGTTGACAGAAACTTTTCCACCTTGTCAGGAGGAAAGGACACAGAGTCCAGGAGCAGCTGGGTATGACTGGGTACGGTGGGTACAGAGGATCAAATCCTCTGTACCCACCGTATTTTGGATCAAATTTTGGATCAAAATGATTGATTTGGGTGGTGTATAAACACACGTTGGGTGGTGGATCAAAATGGATCAAAATGGATTTTGGATCAAAATGGTGGGAAATCTATAAATGTATATACGCTAAGCAATGGAAGGTAACTGAGTAAGTGTATGCATGTCTCTTGTCCTTTCAGAGTTGTAGTGGTTTGATAGTGGTTTGAAATATATTTTCAATGAAAACTTGGCCGCCTGACATTTGACCCCCAAAAATACTTAAAACTGAGCATTTTTGACCATTTTGTGCCACATGTTATTTTTCGGGAATTGAATAATGAACATTTTGGTGTTGGTTAGAAGGGAATCGGATAATGTTTGACAGAGTTATTATTTAAAAAACAATTATTGACCTTGAGTTTGACATTTCAAGGTCACTCAAGGTCAAAGATCATGGTGCCAAATGAAATGTCATATGTGACTTCATATATGTCAGTAACAGGAAGTGTATGCATATCTCTTGTACTTTTAGAGTTATAGTTGTTTGAAATATATTTTAAATGAAAACTCGACCCCACTGATTTCATGTTTTGGGTGATCTTGAGCTTGACCTTGGGCCTAGAGAGTTAAAAATTGGGCACAGTCTATTCCAGGGCAAGGCAAATATGTGTGTAAAGTATGGCGATGCTCGGTGCAACGATGTAGACGTAGTACTGCGCACAAACAGACAGACAAACAGACAGACAAACCAACCAACCAACATACTTGCCGGAATAGATTCCGGCAAGTAACAAATACCCCAACAAATAAACAAACAAACACCACATCCATTCTACGCATGACCTAACAAAAATCTAAAGCAGATTGTTGGATTTTGCTGAGGCTGCACATGTGACGTTGCTGCAGGCATGTTTTAGAATTGACCTTGTGATGGTCGTCTGGATCGATGGGACCCCATTACATCACAGGGTCTCCAGATGGTGCTGCCCATGGAAAATGTACAAATATATTGTTACAGATCGCGGACAGATGTTATGATGACCGAGCGGTGGTGTATTACCGCGACCTAACAGGATCCCTGACTCACCCGATTCCACCCAAACGTTGGCCGGATCGCACCGCAGCTAGTCAATAGGGAAAAGACAAAGGCGACACGGATGTGAAGAAGAAAAAGAAGACAAAAAGGTTGGAAATGCTACTGAATTTATTTACTATTTACACACATAAGCAAAAAGGAGCAATCAAGTTTATTTACAACACATAAGACGCAGGTGACACAGTGCAAATATTAGCTTACCTACAGACTTAATTAAATACCCAGGGACAGAACAAACAAAAGACAGACTCACGCGGGGAATGACAGGAATGGCAGGAGGTGGATGGCTGGAGGTGAATGCTTGGTGGAGCCAACGCGGAGCTTGGTGGAGCTTTGGTGGAGGTGAACGCTTGGTGGAGCCAACGCGGAGCTTGGTGGAGCCTTGGTGGAGGTGAACGCTTGGTGGAGCCAACGCGGAGCTTGGTGGAGCCTTGGTGGAGGTGAACGCTTGGTGGAGCCAACGCGGAGCTTGGGGGGTTGGTGTGACGGGTTCTCTCTCCTTCCCTCACAAGCTTCAGGACTCTTTCTCTCCCTTTCTTAGTCCAACTCAAGGCCTTCCTGTCTTCTGATCTCCTCCCTCCTCGACTCCTCACCGCAACCAACGCAACCACTGACCGCCACCACCGACTCCCCACCGCAACCAACTGACCACGACTCCACTGACTGACTCTTCACGACTCTCTCTTGACGACCAACTCTTTGTGACCAACTCTTTGTGACCAACTCTCTCTGGCAACCGACTCACTCGCTTCCTGCGTGCACGCCTTTATAACGCCTCCGGCGATTCAGCCGCCGGCCTTCAGGACACGCCCATCGGGGTGCTCACCTCGGCCCTGGTTGGTCGCGCGACCCTCGGGCTCCGCCCTGGATGACGACGGGCGGGCACGCCCCTCTTCCCCTCTATGACGAGGTGGAGACACGCCTTTCTTCCCCGACTCGAGCCTCGTGGTCAATGGCGGTTATTGGAGGGGAGGTGATTGGGAATCGAGGGCTCAGCAATGACGAGAGGGGATGTAATATGGGCAATCGAGGCTCGGCAATGACGAAAGGGGATGTGATAGGAAATGGAGGTTTTTGGGGATGGGAATGAAAGGGGATCTATTCTCTTTCACTGGTGCAATGGAGTACTTCAATTAATGGGAGACACAGCCTTACCCTAAAACACAGAATAAGAGATAACTATCAACAGGGGTATTCTATTACTTGGCTGACGTGTATGCTTGTGGACTAATTATGGGATGCCCTTTCACCTTTACACAGCTCCGGAGGTAGGGGGGCACAGAATAAACAATAATAATAATAGTACAGCACACAATCAAAAAAAATACAGTCCTCATCTCCGCAACACTGCACCCTCCTCCTCTTAGGCACATCCCGGGCCTACAACTTTTATTTTTAGTGTGACACGTAGGTGTAGTTCCCTCTATTTTTAACCTGACCCTGAGTGCGACAGTTTTAAAACATAAATAAATGTGTCCCGCTGCTCCATTGCACCCTGCCTAACAGACTTACGCCCACAGTTAACCGAATCGCGGAATGGTCTTCAAACTATACACTGACGGTGGGAAGCATTATTTACAATTGACGCTACTTTTATTTACAAGACTAACCCAGGACCTGTGATTGTTCTTTCTGGGGGGGGGGGAGACAGTCTGCTCTGCATCGACGCACCATGAAAGCACCCAAAAACGCACCCAAGCACCAATCGGTGCACAGTCATCACTGTTCATGAATAAAAATAACCAAACAACCCCTAACCCTGCAGGTGGTCTCTTGCTCTTCGGCTCCCTCTGCTGGTTATTATTATTTGGTCTTCCAGATGTTGTCATTCTTTTGCTTTGCTTACTGGCGGCCTATTTGTATTAAAACTTGTGTTCGGTTTTTTTATTTAGGGCCTCAGGGGCCAACTAAGGGTGGTCCACCTGTTTGGCATAGGTGCCACCTTACCGAGGTCCGCAAGCAAGATTCCCTGGCCACTATGGCCGGTCTCCAACAGAGGTGCCCTGCCCCAGAACCTGGGGTCCATCAAGTGGTACTTGGCCGCAGAACAGCGGTCCATAAAGTGGTACATCAACGCAATGCATGCTGGTTCCGGGAATCTCGGGCGCACAATGGCCACCTCACGCACGCTCCCCTCGGCACCCAATGGCGCACAGGTCATGTGGGAGACAAAAGAAAGACAATTGAGCGAGGGGTAAGGTCACAAGGGTACACGTCAATAAGGCAATGCAAGGCGAAATGCGTACGGAGGGCGAAGTGAGAAAGCTCGTCCCTACCGTACGTCACCCCCCTGTCACCTACACTACCCTTGCCCTTACCCCATATTTACAAAATCTACCCATTTACAAATTCGTCACTACTGTCACGTCTTCCCCATATTTCCCCTATACCAAATTCGTCTCCACAATCCCTCTACTTCAAAATTTGCCATCACCAATTCATCATCAATCCTCATAAGGAGGGAGAGATGGAATTACGCACAATGTCACACCCACGTCATGATGCGTCTCACAATCCCAACATTTGCATCATAAAAAATAATCAAAACATGGCATGGTGTGGAGTACCTGTCACCTCAGGTGAGTGGATGCAGATGGTGCGAGGAGATCCTTCATCCTAACTATTTTCTAAATGACTTTAACACACTTTACACTACCTGGGGTCTTTCCCTGCCAATCCATTGGCCACTTACACTATGGGTTCTAAAAACCAATTCCCATTGACCAAACTGTGGTGCTTCTCAATTTGGGGTCTCACTCCCCCGATTCATCTCCTGGTGCCTTCGCACAATTTCTGGGCTGCGACGTGTAGCTCTCCCAGCAGGTCTACCCACCTGCACACCTCCACCACTGCAGTTGCCACCCGAGCTTACCTAGCTCCTCACCCTAACCTAACTAACTGGGGAAGGCCCTCTCCTGGCTCTGTCACCCCTTGGTGCCCTCTGGCACTGGGCTACCCGGGTCCGTCCTCCGGATCCTCGGGCCCCATCCACAACAACTACTACCGGCTCCCAGAGCCCACCTGCGGCCTCACCTGGCCGACATCCTCACAGAGCTGGAGCGCCCAACCAACTACACACACTAACAGGCTACACGCCCAGCCATTTCCACAACACTAATGCACCCATCCAAAGACCATTCTTTCACCCGCACCACAGATGCCAATATCCAACCACAATTTACCTGTACCCTCTACCTAACACTTACACTACCCGCCCCGGGTATCCGTGATGGGGGTCCACTCTTCCCCCATTCACACCTTCGCACCATCCACTCCACTCCACAATTTCCACCATACTCACTCCACGACCATCCATTCCAATACTCCATTTATTCCACACTACCATTCTCCATACCTGCTGTTCCACACCTGTGCCCTCACACCTGGTGCCACCTGCACCCTCCTTTCTTCCTGGACCATTTGGTCAGCACAACACGCAATCACCACTACTCCCTCATACACTGCTCCATTCACCTGTTCAGTTGCACACCTGTGCAATCACACCTGTTCAATTCTCACCTGTTCAATCTTCACACACACGGCATCATCTCAGCTAACTACTCCCTTCTGAAACTTGCGCTTCCCAGTCGTCCCTTTAAACTATTGCGCTCCCACGTCATTATCATCCACACTAATCTACCTGCGTCCCCACTACAGGTATGCTTGTCACTACCTAAACTTAACGTTACCTAATGTCATCTTCGCTAGATCCCTAACAATATAACCAAGCCCTCCCTGGCTCGGTTGTCATAGCCACCCCATAAACTATTGCGCATTTGCCCCCACGTGAGGGATGGTGGATTTGCCATCCCACCACATCGGGGGTCTCTCCCTATAAATTTTGTTCGTCCAAATTCAATAAACCAAAAATTTGCCATTTACTGCTAATCACCATACCATCATCAAATTTTGCTTTTTTTCTAATTTCGGGGCCAAAACACTATCCTCATCACCCGTCTACTTATTACATCCTCTCGGTGCGCCAATTCCCTTCCAAAGCTCGGCTTCGTACAGCCGAGCAATGAACGCGGGTCGTTTTGTGCCAGCGGCTGGATACGTCCCGCATTCGGGGCAGGGACGGGGGCTTACCCGGGCCGAGATCCCACGCACCACCTCGGCGTGGAGCCATCCAATGGCCCGATCTCGACCTGCCAGCACGTCTCAATAGAAAGTGGTCGCCATGACGACCCTTCCTATCGGGCTGCCCGCTCCGCCTAGTGGAGCCCGGATGCGGCCGTTCCAAGCGAGGCACAGCGTGGATCGCGTACGGCGGTTCTTTCGAAACCGCCGTGGTTCGGATCCCCGCTGGTCCTCGCGGCACGCGAAGCTGCCCGACGCGCACCGAGGGCCCGATTCGGCTATAAGTCGTTCTAACCTCTAACCTGGTTACCGTCGATGCCTCACCTGGATGCTTACGTGCATACGCTACCCCTTTCTTGCTCATACCTCCAGCTGTTCCCATGCTCCTTGTACCTTTCCTTACACACCTCGGTACACTCATTCCGCTCACCGACTTGGTCACACACCTGACCACCGAACACCTTGGCACACATTCGTCGCTCGCACACCTCACCAACACACCTCTTCGCGCCCCTTTCTCGGTCACCTCCTTTGTGACAATCACAGGTGTGCTCTCACCCGCACACCCAACCACGTGCCTCACTACGAATTCCAGCGTGCATTCCCACTCACGCTCTACCATTCCAGGTGTGCATCCTTCCATTCCAGGTGTACATCCTTCCATTCCAGGTGTACATCCTCGCTCACCTGTCACAACCAACTCACGCTCCGTGTCACTCTCACTGCTCTCACCTCCATTCTCGACAGCGCACTCACCCTTACTCTCGACAGCGCACTCTTTCCTCATGCACCTGTCCGTTACACACCTTTCTCGCGCATCCTCTCGCGCACACTCTTTCGTTACATCCTCTGTAACTCTCACCACACCGCGCTTCCATGTACCCCCTCGCACACGCGCTTCGACCAACTCACTCTTGACGGCACACTCACTCCTCGGCGTGCACTTTTTTCTCACACACCCCATGGTCGGACATTCTCGCACACCTCTTTTTTCGCACACCAGACCTGTCGCACACTTCACCAACGGCCTTTCACGACCACCCGGATCCAAACCAATCCCCAAGCCGACTGAAGCTTTCCTCACATCATATACATTGCCACTCACCTCCGTACCTCGTCTCCACACCTCCTTTGCCACCTGCAAACTCTTTATTCGGTTAGTGAGCATCACATCATGAGTTGAGCACCGACCTTGCACATATTCCATGACTTCCTCCTTTATCTCCCTCTTAGTTTCCCTCCGTCTCTTCTTAATTTCACTCACCTCTTCTTCCACTTCCTCTAATTTTTGTTTAACCTCTTTTATTTCACGGTGCGTCTCCTCAAGTTCGTCCTCTAAGGCTACCGTGACCGTCTCTATGTGCATCCTCACCTGCCGGTCCTTTGTCTCCATTATCTCTGTCACCTCGTCCACCCTCATTGTCAGTTCCTCACGTACCATCTGACATTGCCTCTGCGTCGCTATTAATTCGTTTTTAATTTCTTTTTGTGTCGCCTTTAACCCTCCTAGTACCGCAGTGTTCTTTTGAACCTGCTCCACTAGTTCTTTTTGTCCCTCCGTCAGCTGTTCCACCTCCTCCGTCAGATCTTCTATGCCCCCCTGTAACCTTGCCGTATTATTTCTCACTTCTTTCTCCATACGCTTCTCACCTCGCTTTACCTCCTCGCGTAGCCCCGAAACCTCCTCACCCACACCTCGTCGTATCTCCTCCTTCATCTCCTCCCTCTCTTTTGTAGATGCTACCCTCATCTGTTCCAATTCATCCCTCTGAGCATCCAGTTTACTTTCTAACCCGATTTGCACCTCCTCTATCTGGTTCCCCATCTGTTCGAGTTCCCGGGCGGATTGCTCCCCTATTTCCCGCAATTTGTCTTCCATCCTATTTTCTAACCCCATTAACCCATTTTTCACCTCTTTTATCCCGTTGTCTAACCCCTCAAAATTATTGTCTAACTTCCCAAATTTCTTGTCTAACTCCTCAAAATTATTGTCTAACTTCCCAAATTTCTTGTCTAACTCCTCACTGGTACCCCTCGCTTCGTCCCTCATTACCCCCATTTGGCCCCCCATCTCTCCCATTTGGCCCCCCATTTCTCCCATACTGCTTTTCAAACCTCTAATTTGGTCTCCCAATTGCTCACTATTCTTTTCCATAAGGGCCTTCATTTGCATCATAAAAAGGTTCAAATCCACCAGCGGCGCTGCTGCGGTCGCGGGCGCGGCAAAATTTGGTGCCGCAACACCCACGTGCGCGAGGACGCCATTTTGTGCGCCTGATACCCCCTCAACCGCCTCCTCATTGCTCTCCTCCTCCCTTTCATCCACATACATTTCCCCTAGGTCCTGGGTCGATTCCACCCTGTCTATCTCTCCCACCGACATCCGATCGCCTTCATTGTCCATGGCGCGATCTCAAAATTCAGGTTTATAAAACAAAATAAATTTCGGCAGCTTGTAATTTTGAGCGCGTTAAGCGCGCTTCGGGTCCGATCTCACTCCTCGACACCAATTGTTACTCTAATAGTACAATTGGTGTTCCAAAATTTGGGCCTAACAAATTTAGTCCCAGGTCCGAATCCAACTCCTGACAACCAATTGTTACAGATCGCGGACAGATGTTATGATGACCGAGCGGTGGTGTATTACCGCGACCTAACAGGATCCCCGACTCACCCGATTCCACCCAAACGTTGGCCGGATCGCACCGCAGCTAGTCAATAGGGAAAAGACAAAGGCGACACGGATGTGAAGAAGAAAAAGAAGACAAAAAGGTTGGAAATGCTACTGAATTTATTTACTATTGTTACATATTTAGGGGAATGTATGTGAGTTACTATTCAGGTCTTTGCTTATCAATGTGTAGTCGATTAAGGGTTGTTGTGGTTGGAGGGTCAGGAGCCCTTCTGGAAAAAGAGACCGGAAACGGAAGAAGAAAAGACACGAGGTGAAGAGAAGCGACGAGGCTTCTTCTTCCTCGCCCCGCTCCGACGAGAGGTGGGACCGATATTGAGCCGTGTGGAAAAGCGGCGTTCCCGAGCCCGTCTGGCGAGAGGAGTTACCGGGACGGATACCTGCCCGGTGGACACGTCAAGCTACCGTGTGGCCGTGCACCGACCCAGCGTCTGGCACCGTTCGCGGCACCGTCTACAAAGACGCTTACGGGTCGCACGTTGGGGCCTAACCCGCGTTGCAAACGGCGTGTGGCTTTTGCCTGCTGTACAGTACCCGCTTCGCGTGGCCAAGAGGGGGCTGCAACCTTGGTTCCCGGTTCGATACATGCCCGGTGGGAAAACGTCCACCCGGGGTTCGTTCAACCGCCCGAGAGCGGCGAAGCCGACCATCATCTTGGTCAGGAGGGGCCCAGAGACATTGTGAGGGACAGAGACCAAAGGGGGTCGTGAGTACAAAAGGGGACACACGTATGTAAGATGGCCATCTTAATCATCTAGGGGATTGATTGATTGTTGAGTGTGAATTGTGGATGGTGGATTGCTCGGGGAATATATCCTTGATTATATCATTGAAATTGTATGGTATCATTACCCTTGAAATATATCATTGAACATCAGTTTTCTCTTGGGTGGAATTCATAGGGATTGTGTTGCGAAAGCGCATAGATAATACTACTTTCTGGCGAAGTTCCTCTCACGGTCAGGGGGTCACCGAGACCAGGTAGTCACCGAGGGGACCACGTAACAGAATTGGGGGCTCGTCCAAATTACGATTTGCGGATTCGCAATTGGGTCTACGTCCGGGATCTAAAATTGTATAAAATAATAAAATAATATTTTTATTAATTAAAATTTATTAATTAAGTATTAATTGGTAAATTTTGGGGAAATTGGGGGTAAAGTATTGGGTGAAGGTTAACAGGTGTTAACGATAGGCACCATGGCGTTTGTGGCACAGAACTTTGCGGTAACCCCGAGTGAGGCACAGTTCCGAGCGTTACTAAAGTCGGACCTCTTGAAATTGGCCAAACATTTTAACTTGGAGGTCCGAACTAATTTGAGGAAGGCAGAGTTGCAGACCATGGTGATACAGTCTATGGTGGGATTAGGAACATGGGACGAGTTAGCCTGGCAGTGGCTACCCGAAGAACCAGAAGACGTTGAGCTCCGGAAACTGGAGTTACAATTACGGAGCCAGGAACGGATCAAAGAAGAAGAAAGGAAAGCAGAAAAGGAAAGCGCAGAAGAAGAAAGGAAAGCAGAAAAGGAAAGAGCAGAAGAAGAAAGGAAAGCAGAAAAGGAAAGAGCAGAAGAAGAAAGGAAAGCAGAAGAGAGGAGAGAAGAGAAACAAGCAGAGGAAAGGAGAGTGGAACGAGAACTCCAGGAAAGGTTAAAAGAAGAAGAAAGGAAAGCAGAAGAGAGGAGAGAAGAGAAACAAGCAGAGGAAAGGAGAGTGGAACGAGAACTCCAGGAAAGGTTAGCAGAAGAAGAAAGGAAAGCAGAAAAGGAAAGAGCAGAAGAAGAAAGGAGAGTGGAACGAGAACTCCAGGAAAGGTTAGAAAGGATGAAAACAGAGGAAAGGAAAGCAGAAGCAGAGGAGAGGAGAGCTGCAAGGGAACTCGAAGCAGAGGAGAGAAAAGCGGAAAGGGAATTGAAGGAACGTGACATGGCGCTTCAGCAAGAAATTAAATTCAAGGAGCTGGAGTTAATGAGAGAACGGGGAGAGGTACCACCCTTGCTGACGGGGTCGACACCTAACCAGAAAACCTGGGATGTGGGCAGACATGTGAGGCTGGTTCCACCGTTCAGTGAAAAGGAAGTCGCGAAATTTTTTCCACACTTTGAGAAAGTGGCTCGACAATTAAACTGGCCGGAGGAGGCCTGGACCATACTCGTGCAAAGTGTGCTGGTGGGAAAAGCTCAAGAGATTTATTCGGCGCTACCAATGGACCAATGTGCAGATTATGAGGTACTGAAGAAGCACATCCTCAAAGCCTATGAGTTGGTTCCGGAAGCTTACAGGCAAAAATTCAGGAATGCCAGGAAGAGGGAGAGTGAGACCCATGTGGAGTTTGCCAGAGTGAAAGAAAACATGTTTGATCGGTGGTGTGAGTCAAAAGGAGTCGGGAAAGACTTCGAAACATTGCGTGACTTGATCCTGGTGGAGGAATTTCAGCAGTGTGTCCACGAGGACATCAAAGTGTACCTGCAGGAAAAGAAAGTACCAAAGTTGTGGGACGCAGCCACCATGGCAGATGATTATGCCTTAACCCACCGAATAGGGGTCCACGAACCTAACTCCTCGCCTAGATCTCCGCAGGGGAGGTGGGGAACAGCAGGTGCGGAGAACGACAATACATGGCGGCGGCCTCGAGAGGATTATGGGGACAACGCGGATACCCCACCTGTTCGAAATCAGAGGGATGCGGGCCCAAGACAAACTTATATTTCGGGGGGCCCGAGGCAGACCACGAGTTTTTCCTCCGGGCCTACTTGCGCTTTTTGCAAGAAACCTGGACACTTGATGTCCAGTTGTTACCGCATGAAAAGGGAAGACCCAGAGCGGAGTCCGACTATTACGACTCCAAATGCAATGGCCATTGTGAGAAATCGCCATCAAAAGGGTTACCAACCATTTATTTCAGAGGGGTTTGTGTCACTGGATGGAGCCTCGACTAACCGGAGACCGGTTAGGATATTGAGGGACACAGGAGCACATCAATCTTTAATGCTTGAAGGCATTTTGCCATGGTCCGAGGAGACGGCAATGGGGGATAGTGTTCGTTTACAGGGGATCGGGGGCGGTGTTAGTGCTCCACTTCAGGTCATCCATTTGGAGTCCGATTTGGTGTCCGGACCGGTCACCGTCGGTTTACAAGCCACACTTCCTGTAGAGGGTGTATCTGTGGTTATCGGGAATGATTTGGCCGGGGGTCAAGTTTATGGTAACCTGAGGGTTGGTAAAGAGCCCAGCAGGGAAAATAACACCACACCAGCTCGGGATGGCGACAAAAGTACCAAGTTATTTGTAGGGGGACTGAACTTCAAAACAGAGGAAGAAGTTCTGACCTCTGTCTTCAACAGATATGGGCCGCTGGTGGAAGTGCGGTTGGTAAGAGACAGGGAAACGCAACAGTCAAGAGGGTTCGGCTTTGTCACGTTTGCAAGCACAAAAGACGCCAGAGAGGCAGAGAAGAATTAGAATGGCAAGGATTTGGAGGGTCGGACCATAACAGTAGGGAAGGCATTTCGTAGGCGTCGAGAGGTCTACAGGAGAGTAAAACTGGGCGGTAGTTTTGGTGGTGGCCGCAATCAATATTATTATGGAGGCTCCCTGAGTTACGGCAGCTCCAGAAGGAAGGATTGTCAAAGTAGTGGCCGAGAAGGAGACCGCTATTCATGGGACTACAGTGACAAGCGGTCCCACCATAATTATTAGGGAAGTTCTGAAAAGCGGAAGCACTGAATGCGGCGGAGCCGCCGAGCCAAGATTCCTACACGGATTAACCGTGAACGCCACGTTCCTAAAGGCGTCCATGTAGTGAACTTTCATGCACGGACTAACCGTGAACTCCACGTTCCTCAAGGCGCCCATGTAGAGAACTTTCCTGCACGGACTAACCGTGAACTCCACGTTCCTAAAGGCATCCATGTAGTGAATACTCGGCTTGGCCTCCCGGAAAAAGTGCTATCGAGTTGCTTAACTTTGGATCTTTGATCAACCCCTTAACCTTCATTCACAAGAAGCTGACAGTCAAAGTCAGAGGGTCATGAGATGGAGTTTGGCTTGGCAGGAGTACAACGGGAAATTGAACATGTAAAGGGCAGGGACAATGTCGTTGCTGGTGCTTTGTCCAGAGTGAATTACCTTTGAAAATCTCTGGGGGTGGTGTGAAATTTTGTTGCTTTATTTTTAAGTGATAACTGTGCCCGGGGGAACTGATAATGTGGGGGGGGGTTGAGTTATCTGGTTTGTTTATCCAAGTTGGCCGGCAAAGAAAGTTTTCGCTGGGTTCAAACTTTCTTTCTTGAAGGGGGGGAGTGTTACATATTTAGGGGAATGTATGTGAGTTACTATTCAGGTCTTTGCTTATCAATGTGTAGTCGATTAAGGGTTGTTGTGGTTGGAGGGTCAGGAGCCCTTCTGGAAAAAGAGACCGGAAACGGAAGAAGAAAAGACACGAGGTGAAGAGAAGCGACGAGGCTTCTTCTTCCTCGCCCCGCTCCGACGAGAGGTGGGACCGATATTGAGCCGTGTGGAAAAGCGGCGTTCCCGAGCCCGTCTGGCGAGAGGAGTTACCGGGACGGATACCTGCCCGGTGGACACGTCAAGCTACCGTGTGGCCGTGCACCGACCCAGCGTCTGGCACCGTTCGCAGCACCGTCTACAAAGACGCGTACGGGTCGCACGTTGGGGCCTAACCCGCGTTGCAAACGGCGTGTGGCTTTTGCCTGCTGTACAGTATCCACTTCGCGTGGCCAAGAGGGGGCTGCAACCTTGGTTCCCGGTACGATACATGCCCGGTGGGAAAACGTCCACCCGGGGTTCGTTCAACCGCCCGAGAGCGGCGAAGCCGACCATCATCTTGGTCAGGAGATGCCCAGAGACATTGTGAGGGACAGAGACCAAAGGGGGTCGTGAGTACAAAAGGGGACACACGTATGTAAGATGGCCATCTTAATCATCTAGGGGATTGATTGATTGTTGAGTGTGAATTGTGGATGGTGGATTGCTCGGGGAATATATCCTTGATTATATCATTGAAATTGTATGGTATCATTACCCTTGAAATATATCATTGAACATCAGTTTTCTCTTGGGTGGAATTCATAGGGATTGCGTTGCGAAAGCGCATAGATAATACTACTTTCTGGCGAAGTTCCTCTCACGGTCAGGGGGTCACCGAGACCAGGTAGTCACCGAGGGGACCACGTAACACTATTTACACACATAAGCAAAAAGGAGCAATCAAGTTTATTTACAACACATAAGACGCAGGTGACACAGTGCAAATATTAGCTTACCTACAGACTTAATTAAATACCCAGGGACAGAACAAACAAAAGACAGACTCACGCGGGGAATGACAGGAATGGCAGGAGGTGGATGGCTGGAGGTGAACGCTTGGTGGAGCCAACGCGGAGCTTGGTGGAGGTGAACGCTTGGTGGAGCCAACGCGGAGCTTGGTGGAGCCTTGGTGGAGGTGAACGCTTGGTGGAGCCAACGCGGAGCTTGGTGGAGCCTTGGTGGAGGTGAACGCTTGGTGGAGCCAACGCAGAGCTTGGGGGGTTGGTGTGACGGGTTCTCTCTCCTTCCCTCACAAGCTTCAGGACTCTTTCTCTCCCTTTCTTAGTCCAACTCAAGGCCTTCCTGTCTTCTGATCTCCTCCCTCCTCGACTCCTCACCGCAACCAACGCAACCACTGACTGCCACCACCGACTCCCCACCGCAACCAACTGACCACCGACTCCACTGACTGACTCTTCACGTCTCTCTCTTGACGACCAACTCTTTGTGACCAACTCTTTGTGACCAACTCTCTCTGGCAACCGACTCTCTCGCTTCCTGCGTGCACGCCTTTATAACGCCTCCGGCGATTCAGCCGCCGGCCTTCAGGACACGCCCATCGGGGTGCTCACCTCGGCCCTGGTTGGTCGCGCGACCCTCGGGCTCCGCCCTGGATGACGACGGGCGGGCACGCCCCTCTTCCCCTCTATGACGAGGTGGAGACACGCCTTTCTTCCCCGACTCGAGCCTCGTGGTCAATGGCGGTTATTGGAGGGGAGGTGATTGCGAATCGAGGGCTCAGCAATGACGAGAGGGGATGTAATATGGGCAATCGAGGCTCGGCAATGACGAAAGGGGATGTGATAGGAAATGGAGGTTTTTGGGGATGGGAATGAAAGGGGATCTATTCTCTTTCACTGGTGCAATGGAGTACTTCAATTAATGGGAGACACAGCCTTACCCTAAAACACAGAATAAGAGATAACTATCAACAGGGGTATTCTATTACTTGGCTGACGTGTATGCTTGTGGACTAATTATGGGATGCCCTTTCACCTTTACACAGCTCCGGCGGTAGGGGGGCGCAGAATAAACAACAATAATAATAGTACAGCACACAATCAAAAAAAATACAGTCCTCATCTCCGCAACAATATTTTGGGTCAAAAAGCCACTAAAGAAAACACCAAAGGGAAAATGTGTAGTTGTTTTAGACTTCTCTAACATCTTTTGATACGTGGGGAAAAAAGTATTTAAGGTTTGCTATCCTTTAATGTACACCGGTATGAGGGCAAAATTAACCTGATGCAAGAATATGTATAATACGACCAACCGTGTTTTTGAAAACAATGATACATATCTCCAGTAAAATCTTAATGTATTCATTAGAGTCCAATAAATGACAGACAAAAAAATGTCCAGATGACAGACTCTCGCAGGTTTGAAGTTCATTTTTAGTGTTAGGCCTCGTGTAATGCTTGGCCACAATGGCATGAATGGAGGGCCCTTTGCTCCAAAGATTGAAAGAGTTGCAAAGAGACATTAACTCCGCCTGTCATGCCTGTGCCTGGCTAGCCCTACAAGCAGGGCTGTATGGCTCTCTTTTACCATGGGTCTTATTGTAATGGCGACAACAATAAGACCCATGATATAAAAGAGAGCCGTTCAGCCTTGCTTCTTGTTGTATGCCTGTCCGCCACTCAATGAATCTGACCAAAATTTCTACTTTTAAAATGAAAAACACAGACAGAGTACCGGTACTCACCTGTGAAAACTAACATCCTTCTTCTGGTTGCTATGATGTGCACCCGTAGCAGGCACAACTTTTCGGCATCTTGCCACTAGAAAATATTCGCGACAAAACTAGGTCATGCACATGAAAGTTGTCAACAAATGTTGCCCCCCAAAAACATGGCTGCCGGTCATCCTTGTTGGCACGGGGTCACGTGGTATGTACGCCCTCTAGTCTATAATACAACTCTATGAGCGAAACCCACTTTGGGTGGTGTATCAACGAGAACGAGCGAAACACACTTTGGGTGGTGTATAAACGAGAATGAGCGAAACCCACTTTGGGTGGTGTATAAACGAGAACGAGCGAAACCCACTTTGGGTGGTGTATAAACGAGAATGAGCGAAACCCACTTTGGGTGGTGTATAAACGAGAACGAGCGAAACCCACTTTGGGTGGTGTATAAACGAGAATGAGCGAAACACACTTTGGGTGGTGTATAAACGAGAATGAGCGAAACACACTTTGGGTGGTGTATAAACGAGAACGAGCGAAACACACTTTGGGTGGTCTCCAGCAAAATGTCCAGCAAAAGCAGGTAGACCCTTGGGAAACACCCCACTTATTTTGAGCTAGAGCAAGATGTATTTTTATATCTCTCATGGAATTGTCTTGTATCCTAGAGCCATAATGATCATTGCTAAAGCACATCATTACTAAATCATTGCTCATTCATCATTTATTGCTAAAGCATAAACGAGAACGAGCAAAACACACTTTGGGTGGTGTATAAACGACCCAAAGTGTGTTTCGCTCGTTCTCGTTTATACACCACCCAAAGTGGGGTTCGCTCATAGAGTTGTATTATAGACTAGAGGGTGTACATACCACGTGACCCCGTGCCAATAAGGACGACCGACAGCCATGTTTTTTTTGGGGGGGGAACATTTGTTCATTTGGGGGGCAACATCCTAACTGACGCTGAGACCCTCCGAGCTCAATCCCCCTGTAGCTTACACATCCACGGTCTCGGTGTTTCCACATGGTGCTTTGACGTTGCTCGTGTCACATATTGAAAGTGTCTCCTGACAGGGCGCTGCAGTGCTGTGACATTGCTTGTGGCACTATGGAATCTGTCTCCAGACAGAGCAACTGAGCTTCGTACTTGGGACAGAGAGTCCAGCGACTGAGCTATCGGACGTGGGAACGCAAACGCAAAGGTGTGCAAGCACGGGAGGAGAAGATATAAGGAAGAGAGCGAAAGGACATAGCCAGAAGAAGCAGGAAAGACCTTATGCCGAGGACGAACCGCACACGAAAAACAACTGGCAAAGCGTGAAGGAGAATTAAATAATATGATTGAACCAACAAAGCGAAAGGAATGATAGAGGGAAGGACGAGAAAAGAGAAGGCCAAGAGAAGACCTGCGTTGGCCGAATAATAAAAATAATCGATCGAGCCCTGAGCAAAGTCTGTGATCGCTTCAAGCCGCAAAGCTTTGAATATGCCCTTCTCTTCCTCTGTCTCCGAGATTCTTTCACACTGCCCCCTTTATAGGTCACCGAATTTGCTCAGCCTTTGCTTCACCCCCTTCCCCTCATTCATGGACAGAACCACTCTCTTGGTACGATATATTCATCGGAAAGCTCTTGCCAAATGTGCCCGACAATGGCCCTCCCCTCTGGGCGTTTGTGAGGAGAATTGGTTCACGAGAGTCTGATTATCGCGCGATAGTGAAGTGGCCACGGGGGCCACGGGAACAATGTGTTAGTTAGTGGCTGAGGAAAACATTTGGCAGACGGTCCGCAAAAATTCTGCAAAAAGGAATGTGGAATGACGAAACATTATATTTGGGGTTCCTTACTACACAATCACAACGCAGATCTATCAACACAGACTTTAGATAAAGCGTCTATTTATTATGTACCGGCAAGTCGGTGATGCTGTGCCTGTAATCATAAAGCATCTATTTATTATGTACCAGCGTACGAAGCACGGTTCATTATTGCTTCCGCAATATGTAAGCATACCCCACTTGTATGTACACTGCACAGTCACGTGAAAAAGTAAGTACACCCCATGTAAAGTTTTGACTTTTTCAACATATTTCAACACACAGCTATTTGATCTTCATTTCAACAATATTGATAGATAAAGGTGATATAATATAACAAATATCATGAAACATTTACATTTTGTAGTCCATTGTATAATTTAAATAAACATAAATGCAAATTTCGCATTTGGAAAAAGTAAGTACACCCCGACATTTATAAGAACTTCAAATACCTAAGATAAGAAATCAGGTGCACCAGCTCTTGTGCAAATGATTAGAACATCGTCAGAGAGGATCTTGGAGGAACCTGTCTTATTTAAACCTCAGACATTTAGTTTGGTTCGCTCTTTGTTGTTGAAGTGTGTGGCGTCACCATGCCTCGACCAAAAGAGCTCTCTGAGGCCTTCAGAAAGAAGGTTATCGATGCCTACGAGTCTGGGAAGGGATTTTAAAAGATCTCCAAACAATTTGAAATCAATCATTCGACTGTCCGGAAGATCATCTACAAGTGGAGAAGATTCCAAACAACTGCCAACTTGTTCAGGCCAGGCCGCCCCAGCAAGTTCAGCCCGAGAGCAGACCGCAAGATGCTGAAAGAAGTCTCTAAGAACCCCAGAATGTCATCACGGGACCAACAGGTAGCTCTTGCCACTGTTGATGTCAAAGTGCACGAGTCTACCATTACAAAGAGGCTGCACAAATTTGATCTACATGGGAGGTGTGCCAGGAGGAAACCTTTGCTGTCCAGAAAGAACATCAGGGCAAGACTAAAGTTTGCCAATGAACACTGAGGCAAAGACCAGCACTTCTGGAACAATGTGCTCTGGACAGATGAGTCAAAGGTAGAGCTATTTGGCCACAGTACCAGAAGACATGTTTAGCGAAAACCAAAGACAGCATTTGACCACAAGAGCCTGATACCAACTGTAAAGCATGGTGGTGGAAATATTATGGTTTGGGGCAGCTTTGCTGCATCAGGGCCTGGGCAGCTCACCATCATAGAATCCACTATGAATTCTTCATTGTACCAGAGGGTGCTTGAGGATAATGTAAGGCCATCTGTCGGAAAGTTGAAGCCCAACCGAAGGTGGACCTTGCAACATGACCATGACCCTAAACATACCAGTAAATCCACCAAGGAATGGCTGAAAATAAAGAAACGGAGGGTTCTGGAATGGCCAAGTCAAAGCCTGGATCTAAATCCCATCGAGATGTTGTGGGGGGATTTGAAACGAGCTGTGCATGCAAGAAACCCCTCAAACATCGCACAGCTGAAATAATTCTGCATGGAGGAGTGGGCAAAAATTTCTCCCAGTCGATGTCAGAGACTGGTACACAGTTATACGAAACGCCTACTTGACGTTGTTTCTGCCAAAGGGGGCAATACCACCTATTAGAGCCAAGGGTGTACTTACTTTTTCCACATGCGAAATTTGCATTTATGTTTATTTAAATTATACAATGGACTACAAAATGTAAATGTTTCATGATATTTGTTATATTATATCACCTTCATCTATCAATATTGTTGAAATGAAGATCAAATAGCTGTATGTTGAAATATGTTGAAAAAGTCAAAACTTTACATGGGGTGTACTTACTTTTTCACGTGACTGTATATAATAGTCCCAGCCACATATTCAAATCGGTTCATTGTGACAAATGTCTGACACGAACTGTAAAAAAAATCCAGATGTTCTCTTTAGAAAATAAAAACTTTGAAACCATCATCTTTCACTTTGTCCTGCTGTAAATTATAATCGATAATTATTGTGATTTAAAAATCTGTTTTTTTATCAGTAAGTTCATGTCATTTCAAACAGTGAACAGCAATATGACTGCCGAATACTCATCGTCTCGGATCTCACTTCTCTGGCTTGACCAATCCTGTTCTCCTCTATGCCAGAGAGCAGAGACCAAGCACATGGAAAAACACATGGCAGATTCTATCTGCTGTTGGCAAAGGCGAAATGTCAACCGTCTCCCACAGTTCGGCATAAATCATGCACTCTGGTCTGAAATATCATAGCACCCGCTGTATGTTTATTCAAATGTTCATGCAGAATGGCGTGACAGTCGTGGCACCACCCAGTTTCATCAAATGTTGACAAACACATGCACTTTCACATAAATACATCCTCCCAGCTGCCGAATGCTCTCAGATTTGTCAAAATCCCCGAACAAAGGGCATTATCAACACCCTCGGCCCTCTGGGAAGGCCGGAAGCGCCAACACTGAGGGAATCATTCATCACTTTCCATCCACTCTTGGCAAGAACATTGCTCGGATCCATTTTCCCCTCCGTCTCTCGGCTTGCCGAGCAGCTCTCAAAGTGGATACAGGTGTAACGTGAGAGTGGCATGTTGCGCACACAGAACTTTCCTTTATCCTGTTCCCCTCATCCGGCCTTCTCGGCCACCTGCTCCGCAAATGCAAGAACAGCTGACGCGATCGCAAAAGGCTTTCTCTGCCATTTTAAAAGCAGAGGATCTGGTGTCAGGCACTTTCTTTCCTTCTGCCAAAGTAGGTTTCTTCTGTGCTGGCTGGAGGCTTTTGGAAGTTGTCTCTGGGGGAAAAAAAAGGCTAGAAATTGCTTCCAGTCTAAAAAATCAATGAAAGTCGTTGCTTGCGAAGTACAATGATCACCTGGCCTTTTGTGTTCACATAACTTCCTAATTTCATTTTTAACTTAACAATCTGGAACGGCTGTTTTAACACCTGCTTTATCCTTGTGTTGTTGAAAGTTCCTTACTACAAACTAGGCCGTAGCTTTTATTGATGTAGACCGCCATGTTTGATTTAGGTTGGCTTCAGATATCCTAAAGTGAAATTCAGACAAATAAGGAGGGGAAAAAACCTCTCATATATGAATGTCGCAGAACCTACAAATTCCTCAAATTCCAAGATGTATTGTATCTTTCTTCATTTCCCAGGTGAAATCATCGCCTTGCGTTGAGGAGGTGATGTTGGTGAAGATATTTCATCTTGAACATTTGGACTCGAACAAATTGATCCTCAAATTTTGGCCAACGAAGATGTTGGAAATTCATGTCTCCTTTGGAAAGCAATCATGAGGTCAATGTGAGCCATCAAAGTTATGGCAGAAATTTTTTGTCTCTCAGTCTTTGTAGAATGGAAGATATCCAGAAAGGGTCATTAATGAGTCAGGTAAAGTTGTCAACAAAACAAACTTTTCTTTGTGTATTGAAAATTGCACAAGTCGTGACCATTTCGCACAATTCGATATTGCTCCACATTACGCACGAGTTCTTTGCACGACTGAAAATTCAGCTTTTAATTTGTCAATTGGCATGTCCAATTTAAAGTATGCAGATAATTGTCTTAAAAATATGGACCACTTGTCCTCGAAAAAGAAAGCTACTGGTGCAAAGAAAACCAATATACAAAACCAAGATATGATCTTTCCTGGGAAAACCACATTTCGAAGCTGGCCTCCAAAGCCAGTCGCCGACTGGGCATCCTCCGTCATGCGAAGTCATTCCTTGGCTCACCTGAGCTCCTCACCACATACAAGGCTTTCATCCGCAACTCAATGGAATACTGTTCCCCCCTCTGGGCTGGTGCTCCTGCCTCACACCTAGCTCGGCTTCACGCTGTTGAGGCCAAACCGTTCAGAATCATTGGAATCTCCCGTGATGAAGCTAACTCCGAGGGCCTTTCACTCACTCACCGCAGGCAGGTTGGTGGTCTCTCTGTCTTCTACCGACTCCTCTCCGGCCTTGCTCCCCCAGCTCTCTCTGGGCTCTGTCCCCCAAATATTCCTACAAGATCTGCCAGCAACCCTCCTATGGTGAAACTGCCAAAATCAAAACTCTCTGCTCACCTTCACTCCTTCATTCCTCTTTTCTCCCGCCTCTGGAACAAACTCCCTCACTCTCTTCAATCCCACTCCCCCCTCCAGGTCTTTAAAACAGCTGTTCACCACCATCTCTTGTCTTCCCCCATCCAAAACCTTGATCTTTTCTACCCCCGCTAATACACCCCAGATCCACTTTTTTGAAATACCGACTTCTTTCCTGGAAGACCTAGCAGTGTCCATGTGTTTTATACTTCTCCCACCCCCCCCCCCCGCCCCTTCCCATGCTTCCTCCCCGCAAGCATTCTCCCTCCAACATATCTCCCGATGTCCCTGCTCTCCATCTTGTCTCCCGCTCCCTTTATCATATGTTTTATGTGTGAATTTGTCTTTTTGTGATCAATGTTAGCTCTTACACAGCCTGATGTTGGCTTAGCGGTTAGGGTGCCGGCTTGGGATCCTAGGATCCTGGGTTCCAATCCCAGTCGATCACTAATTTAACACCAGGGGGGTTGACTCAGCCCGTCATCTTTCTGAGGTTGGCAAATTGAGTACCAGCTTGCTGGGATGAATGATCCCGGTGTGTAGCCCGGCTTAGAATAGGTACACCGTATCCCTGCGCATCATAAGAGGCGACCAAGGTTTGGCGTCAGGAAGGGCATCCGGCCATAAAAACATTGCCTCAAACAGGGAACCATGATTGTCATGGGGCCCGCCAGGATAACCCCCACTCTAGCGGGGGAAAATGGCCTTAAAACGATCATTCATTTTGTTAGCTCTTACACGAGCCTCGATCTTGTATACAAAAAAATAATAATAATTCAAAGTACAAGAAAACAAACATACAAAGCAAAATTCCAGAAACCATCCCAGCAAATGCTCAGCGTCATACAAACGATTTTTTGCCTACTGGGACGTGACTGCAACAAATTGAATATTTTATGATGAAAGCTAAACTCTAGAGAGGTGTTCTAATCACAAAGTCATTCGACTGGGAATAATAATGACACATTTGCAAAGCGTGTCTGTAGCCCTTGGTAGGGACGTGGGATGGTGGGAGGTGGCGTTGGCGGATGACGTTGGTTTGCATTGCATTGGGAGAGGCAGGGAGATTACCGGATGAGAGGAGCTTTGGAAACTAAGGAAAACAAGGGGATGAGGCAGAGGGAAAAGGAGGAAGGGCATCAGAGGAAAATGGGTGCGCATGGGCCATGGGAGTGAGGTTGAGGGGAGATGCGCATTGATTGCTGAGGCACACGTCTGCACAATGTATTGTTGTCCTTTTGCAGGAACTGAAACTGACAGAACCCAAATGCATCCGTTGCAATTTCTTTTAAAGTATTTCCGCCTCCACGGCTCCCATTCGCCAAACAGCAAAGATGTGAACGTAACCCTAGATCCCACCATCTACCCACTTTTCCGTTCCCATTTTCCTCGACAACCCCACCCACCCCTACCACCTTCCCATTTCTCACTCCAGTGGTATGTTCAAAATTGACAAATTAGTCTTGCTTAATCCCAATTGAAGGAACTGTGTTGTTGAAAAGTTGTACCTCTGAGTCTTTGTTACAAGATAAAATCTTGAGTTACTTGTGTTCCCATGATTTTCACCATTTACGTAGTTTCACCAAGGTAGATACTGTAGCCATTTTCTTTTTTTCCAAAAACATTACTTTGATTTCCACTAACAAATTACCTTGAAGAGCCTCTGTCACACCACTTGTAGGAAGTTAACATCAGTACTGTCTTATGAGGCAGGGAAAGCACAACCACATATGATTACATTTTAGTACCAACAAGATACAACGGATGCGGAGTGTAGCAAATGTGGGACTTTGCCTCTCAAAAGGCCGGTATGATTAGACAGTTTGGATCTTGGTTTTTAGGTTTTGTAGGGTTTATAGGTTAATAGGCATGTCTGTGCCATATCCATACAGACCCTAATCAATCACTAAATCCATAAGCGCACTCTCCTTTGACATCAACCCCACACACACCAGGAACCCCCAATCCAACCTGAGATACACTCAACGGGAAGGGGGAAAGGCAACAGCAGGGTAAGTGGCGACGGAGTACACATCAGACAGACCATGCACAATCACAACATATAGGGGAAATTGTACTTGTATCTTTTCGTGGTTTTAGAGTTTGTTGTACCTTATATTCTTATTTTAGGGTAAAGGACTTGGTGGTGCTTGAACAAACCCACAACTCAGAGATCCTTTTGTCAAGATAACTTCCAGTGCAACATTCCCACAGCGCCCGTAGTTTACCTGATTTAATCCTTGTCTACCTTTCATTTCTGCCAATGTCCCTGTAACCCTCTACTTTATCTCCATTGCTTGTGGGTATATCCACTTTAAACATATCAACTGTCCCATGCTGCTACCACCTTCCCATAAAGACCATGCTGTGGCGGGCACAAAGGGCAATAATTCCACGCACCAGTGGGTGGCGCGAGCGTCCAGGCGGGGAACGAAAGCGCATGCCCCGCCTTTCGACCGATCGGCCACGCCCGGGAACAAGGCTTGGCCTCGGGACATATATGCGGGCTCTAAGCTCGAGCCCGCCCAGTGCTGAAGTGCGAGCTCTTAATAAAGACCCTGTTTGTACCAATGCGTTGTGGCCTACCTCTCTGGCAATCGAGTCGTGTGTGCACAGCAACACACTGGTGACCCCGATTGGTTCAGCTGCTGATGACCCCCGAATGCGCCATGGCTACCAACGCTGTCAAACTCCCGAGTTTTGGGAAGCGCAAGCCGACGTCTGGTTTGTGCAGGCCGAAGCCCAATTTCAGTTCCGGGGCATCACGGCGGACGAGACCCGGTACTACCACGTGGTCGCCGCCCTCGGGCCCGGCACTGCCGCCCGAGTCGTGTCCATCCTTCGGCACCCGCCGGGCGACAACAAGTACGAGGTGCTCAAACGTCTCCTCCTCGCCACGTTCGGGCTCACGGAGATCGAACGGGCCGACCGCCTCCTGGACCTTCCCGCCCTCGGCGACACACGACCATCCGTCCGGATGGATTTCATGCTGTTGCTGCTCGGAGACCAGCGACCGTATTTCTTGTTCCGCGCACTTTTCCTCCGCCAGCTACCTGCACAGGTGCGCCTCGTGTTGGCCGGTTCCAAACTAATGGAACCCCGCACCCTGGCTTGAGAGGCCGACAAGTATTTCGCGGCCTACGACATGCTGTCGGTGTACGGTGCTGCCGTAGTGGCTCCCGGTGCGGAGGCTCCAGCGCCCCCTGCTTCCCTCGTGGCCGCTGCTACGCCCCGCCCACTTCCGCCACCGCCACCACCACCACCACCGACACGGCCGCCGCGGGGGCCACCGCCACAAACCTGGTGCTACTACCATGCCAGGTTCGGCCGCAAGGCTAAAACGTGCCGCCCGCCGTGTTCTTTTGACAGGTCGGGAAACGACCGGCGCTCACTTGCGGCCATGAGCATCGGCCATTCTGGCAGCCTCCTGTTCATCACGGACACCTTGTCCGGGCGCCGTTTTCTTTGCGACACAGGAGCGCAGGTAAGCGTCCTCCCTGCCTGCACGTCCGACAAGCAAGCCGTGGGCCGGGGCCCCGCTTTGCTTGCCGCCAACGGTACACCCATCTGCACATTCGGGAAGCGTTGCCACTCACTGCAGTTCGGAGGGCAGCGCTTTCAATGGTCGTTCGTGACCGCCAGCGTGCCCATGGCACTGCTGGGCGCAGACTTCCTATGTGCGCATGGGCTGTTGGTTGACGTGAAGCGCAGACGTCTCGTCCAGGCCGAAACCTTCAGCTCGCTCGCTTGTTTGCTGAGCGGCTCTTTGAGTGGCTCACTGAGCGGCTCACCGAGGGGCTTGCCAAGCGGATTGCTGGAAGGTTCCGTCCCAGCGAGTTTAGTTTGCACGCTTCCGGCAGCGGACGACTTTACCCGCCTCCTAGCCAGTTTCACGGCCCTCACGCAGCCCACCTTCTCAGCGGTGGCCGTTAAACACGGGGTGGAGCACCATATACCCACAGTCGGGCCGCCGGTCTATGCCCTGGCACGCCGACACGAACCCACGAAGCTCGCCGTGGCGAAAGCGGAGTTTGCCACGCTGGAGCGGCTGGGGGTCGTACGGCGCTCCAACAGCGCTTGGGCTTCTCCTCTGCACATTGTGCCGAAGCCCGGAGGGGGATGGCGGCCGTGCGGGGACTACCGCCGGCTCAATGATGCCACCACCCCCGACTGCTACCCGGTCCCGCATATCCAGGACTTTTCCGCCCGGTTGGCAAACACGTCCGTGTTTTCCAAGGTGGACCTCATCCGGGGCTACGAACAGGTCCCCGTATAACCGGGCGATGTCCCGAAGACGGCCGTCATCACCCCTTTCGGCCTCTTCGAGTTCCTGAGAATGCCTTTTGGGTTGAAGAATGCGGCCCAGGCGTTCCAACGGCTTATGGACAGCATCTTGCACGACTTACCTTTCCTCTTTGTCTACCTGGACGACATCCTAGTCGCGAGCGTGTCCCGGGAGGAGCACCTGCTCCACCTCCGCACGCTTTTCGAACGCCTGGGCCAGCATGGCCTAATCATCAACCCCGCAAAGTGCCGTTTCGGCGTCGCCACCATCGACTTATTGGGGCACCGCATCACCAGGCACGGGGCCGTCCCTTTACCGGCCAAGGTGGAGGCAGTCAGGGATTTCCCATGACCCCGCACGATCAAGGGGCTCCAGGAGTTCCTGGGCATGGTAAATTTTTACAACTGCTTCGTGCCCCACGTCGCCCAGCTCCTCCGCCCCCTGCACGAGGCCCTCCAGGGCAAGCCGGGCAAAGGTGACATCGCCTGGTCAGAGCCGATGGCCGCGGCGTTTGCGGGTGCAAAGCTGGCCCTGGTCGATGCCACCATGCTGGCGCACCCGGCGCCCGATGCGCCGATCGCCCTCACCACCGACGCGTCGGACTATGCGGTGGGCGCGGTGCATAAGCAGTGGGTGCGTGGTGCTTGGCAACCGCTGGCGTTTTTTAGCCGGCAGCTTCGCCCGCACGAACGCCGCTACAGCACCTTCGACCGCGAGCTGCTCGGGCTCCACCTGGCGGTCCGACACTTCCTCCATCTGCTGGAGGGCCGCCCGTTCACGGCTTTTGTCGACCACAAGCCCCTTGTGTTCGCGATGGCCAAGGTCGCCGAGCCATGGTCGGCATGGCAGCAGTGTCACCTCTCTGCCGTGTCCGAGTACACGACGGACATCCGTCACGTGGCCGGTAAAGACAACCCGGTGGCGGATTGCCTTTCCCGGTCCGTCGCGCACGAGGTCCACCTCGGGATCGACTATGCCCGGATGGCGGAGGACCAGACCGCCGACCCCGGCGTCCAGGCCTTGCGGACCGCCATCATGGGCCTCCGCATCACCGAGGTGCCGTTCGACGCCGTGGTCGCGGCCCTCCTGTGCGAAGTCTCCCTCGGCCGGCCTCGCTCCATCATGCCCGCTGGTTGGCAGCGCCCAGTGTTCGACGCCATCCGCGGCCTGTCCCACCCGGGCATGAAGGCCTCCCAGAAGCTCGTCGCGGCGAAGTTAGTCTGGCATGGCCTCAGGAATGGACGTCTGCGACTGGGCCAGGACGTGCCTCGCGTGCCAGCGCACCAAGGTCCACCGCCACACCGAGGCCCCGTTGGCCCCGTTTGTGGTGCCCGAGCGTCGGTTCTACCACGTGCACGTCGACCTGGTGGGACCTCTGCCCCCCTCGCGGGGGTTCACCCACCTCCTCACCATGGTGGACCGTACCACACGGTGGCCGTCCCATTGGTGGCGACGTCTCCGGCTGATGTGGCGCAAGCCTTCATCGCCACTTGGGTTGCCCGGTTCGGTGCCCCCTCGGACATCTCGTCCGACCGCGGCCCCCAGTTCACCTCGGAGCTCTGGGCCGCGGTGGCGCAAGGGCTCGGCGTGAAACTACACCGCACCACGGCCTACCACCCCCAGGCCAATGGCCTGTGCGAGCACTTTCATCGCTCGACGAAGGCCGCGCTCCGGGCCAGCCTCCGCGACGGCAGCTGGGCCGACAGGCTCCCCTGGGTCCTGCTGGGCCTCAGGACGGCGCCCAATGACGACCTGCGTGCGTCCTCGGCGGAGCTGGTCTTCGGGCAACCACTGCGGGTACCGGGCGAATTTATCCCCGACTCCACGGCTCCTTGGTCCGCGGCGCAACAGTGCTCCACCCTTCAGGAGACCACCCGGAGGTTCGCCCCGGTGCCGATGGCACACCACGGTTGCCCGTCTTCCCACGTCGCCCCGGAGCTTCGCATGGCGGAGTACGTCTTCGTCCGGCACGACGCCCACCGGGCACCGCTACGGCCCCCGTACGACGGGCCCTTCCACGTGCTGGAGACCGGGGACAAATATTTCACCATCGACATCGGCGGTGCCCCGGATCGCATCTCCATGGACCGCCTCAAGCCGGCCCACCTCGATCTGGACCACCCCCCGCAAGCAGCTCTGCCTCCACGTCGAGGCTGCCCCCCGGCGGTCGGACCCCCGGCACCCCCCCAGCCCCGCCGTCCCGCTACCCCCCAACCCTGCACCCATCGCCAGGGGGCGTTTCGGCCGGGTCATCCTGCTTCCCCGCAAACTCACCCTTCAGGTGCGTGGGAATTCTGGGGGGGCGCGTGTGGCGGGAACAAAGGGCAATAATTCCGCGCACCAGTGGGTGGCGCGAGCATCCAGGTGGGGAACGAAAGCGCATGCCCCGCCTTTTGACCGATCGGCCACGCCCGGGAACAAGGCGTGGCCTCGGGACATATATGCGGGCTCTAAGCTCGAGCCCGCCCAGTGCTGAAGTGCGAGCTCTTAATAAAGACCCTGTTTGTACCAACGCGTTGTGGCCTACCACTCTGGCAATCGAGTCGTGTGTGCACAGCACCACAATGCCATCATTAATGACCACGTAAAATACGCTGCCTTTCAACTCTAGTTACTACCGCCAGGGAGTAATGCATTCGATCGTGTCCGTGTGTGTGTGCATGTGTGTTAGTGTGTTTGTGAACAAGATATCTGGAAAAGTTCTGAACGGATTTGGATGAAAGTTGGTGGGATGATTGCCCTTGAGATAAGGAAGAATTGATTAGTTTTTGGTGAAGCTCAGGATATTATTCCGGATCCAGGAATTTTTTGAAGGATTGTTTACCATTGGAAGATTGGGCTCATTATTTTTAAAACATTATCTTCTATATATTCTATATTTAACATTGTGACATGAAAATAGTTTTCGTATTTGTTGTAAATGTAGTTTAAACTCGTGGCTATGCGTTAGAGCGGTGTATTTTGTTAGCAGCGTCGTCTTCAAGGTTCTTTTTTTCTTTCTAATAAAGACATATTCTGTCATTTTAAAACCACCAAAGTCTGTATTAGGTTTCTCCGTTTCATAAAATGTATCGTTTGATACGTATAATGCTTTAAAACTGTTTTTTTTTAAACCTCAGAAGAGATATCAACATTTAGTATTAACTAGCCGAAACCCGTGGAACATCCACGGAAGGGAGGATGTGGTGTATGGATAGAGTGTACCATTATGGATGGCATAGGGGATTTGCTTGTCCGAGTAAGAGTTAGGAAGAAAGATGAGAATGAAGAGTGCATATATGAACAACGATCGCCGACACCGGCACAAATGCATGCTCTGGATTGTCCACTCAGTGGACGGCTTGCTTTCGCCTTTGCCTGTCCAATCAGCAGATGGCTTGCTTCGCCTTCGCCCAGCAGACGCCAATACGATGGCGTCGTAAGATGGCATCGTATCGGCAGTTAATCGGATGCTTTTGGGCCCCAGCGTCGGCTAATTCCGATTTTTCGAGTATGGCTGTACGTGATAAACAAAGAGCGCGGTTCGTAGATCGTAAATCCATTAGTGCCGTGGGCATCGGGTCACTGGGTGCGGCGTAAAAGGGATAACAAAGTCGAGTCCTTACGCTATTATTATATAGACTAGCCGAAACCCGTGGAACATCCACGGAAGGGAGGATGTGGTGTATGGATAGAGTGTACCATGATGGATGACATAGGGGATTTGCTTGTCCGAGTAAGAGTTAGGAAGAAAGATGAGAATGAAGAGTGCGTATATGAACAACGATCGCCGACACCGGCACAAATGCATGCTCTGGATTGTCCACTCAGTGGACGGCTTGCTTTCGCCTTCGCCTGTCCAATCAGTGGACGGCTTGCTTCGCCTTCGCCCAGCAGACGCCAATACGATGGCGTCGTAAGATGGCGTCGTATCGGCAGTTAATCGGATGCTTTTGGGCCCCAACGTCGGCTAATTCAGATTTTTCGAGTATGGCTGTACCTGATAAACAAAGAGCGCGGTTCGTAGATCGTAAATCCATTAGTGCCGTGGGCATCGGTTCACTGGGTGCGGCGTAAAAGGGATAACAAATTCGAGTCCTTACGCTATTATTATATAGATACCTCAGCGAATGTCAATCGCGGTGTCAGTATTTGATGAACTTTTAAAGACTTATTTAAGTGTGACAAGCATGGGCACGGGCTTCTTCCCAGAAGAATGAGTGGTCGCATTAGCTTGTACGACTTAAAATGAGCGAGTTTTGTTTTCACGTTTGGGCCAGTTTTACATGTTGTATCCCTAAGGAATGAAACGAAAGTTTTTCCTGGCTTTGAATTTTATTTGAAGTGGCACATGCCTCAAAATAAACTCACTTATATAGAATTGAACGCTGAATCCGAAAATGTAAGTGAAATTGCCCTGTTTTTTTTTTTAACATTATCTTCTATATATTCTAAATATATATCTGTGGAGTGTCTGTCTTGTGTTGTCTTGTCTTGTGTTGTCACTGAACTCCTCCCTCAAACTTTTGTGAAATCATACTATTCCAACTTGACCCACGGCGGGAGTATGCGCTCTACTGAGTGGCGTTCTAATTCTCCCATTATTTACTCAAGCTATGCCTCCTAGTCCTGTCACTGGCCAATCTAGAAAAAAGATTTCCTGGATTCATGTTATCAAGCTCTTCATGACTTAAAACATTTTTTTGTTTATAGAAGCGAGGTTCATGCAAGGGCAAGGTAGCTCTGACAGTGGGACAAACATCAAGGGAATTAATGAACAGGAACGTAAGACGTTTGGGTTAGGAAAGGTTAATGGAGGAAATAAAGATCATGGGCCAGAATTGGGGATGGCAAGAGATGGCGATGCCCTGCTTGATTGAAGCTCTGGAGGGAAGAGTGACACAGCTGTAATAGCCTCTGGAAAGCAGTTCCACAGATGAGAGAAGAGAGGAATATGAAAGCTGAGGTGTGAAGACATCCTGTATTTTTGAAGTTTAACTTTGATGGGGCGACAAAGTATGCGTAGGGTAGATAGGGAGAGTCAGAAGACCGAGAGAGCAGAGGAAGCCGTGTCATAAAATAGACTGTCAAAAACCGAGAGACCACCGACCTGCCTGCGATGTGAGAGCAATAGACCCTGTGCTTTGGCCTCATCACCGGGGATTCCAATACTTTTGAGAGCTTTCGAGAACAGAATCCAGGAGAAAATTTTTTGAGAACAGAATCCAGGAGAGATAGATGTGATACTGGGGTGCCAGCTCATAGCGGAAAGCAGTGCTCCATTGAGCTGCAGCTGTTTGTAGACTGTGAGTAACTCTGATTTTCCAAGGAAAGACTTGGATCGATGGAGGATGCCCATTCTGCGGCTGGATTTGGAGCTCAGCTTTGCTGTGTGGCCCATCCAGGAAAGGTTATGGCTGATGGTGAGGCTTATAAGTTCAAGAGACTGAATCTATAGATGGGTGTGATGATCTTTCCAGAGCATTATGATGTGACTGTAAGATTTTTGAGGATTGAAGGCCATGTTTCATTTATCAGACCACTGTCTATTCAATTTCAGATTTCTATGAGATTTCATAATCACCTCCTTTCTAAAGTAAAAGTTACAGTCTCCCACAGCTGATACTCTTAGCTTAGTCTATTAAGCCATGAAATCAATGTGGTAGCTCCACGCTGAAACCCTTCAACGTCAGCTATATTCTTCCTCCAAGACAGCAACCTAGACGGAACAGAACTAGAGACTTCATAAAACTTGACAAAGAGTACGTGGGAATGGTCTTTTCAACTCTTACTTTACTCCTCTCGGCACAAGATTCTGTACAATTTTCTAAATTCAGAGGCAAAGTACTGCTAAACCGCAGGTCCAATTCATGGTCTGATTCATGTTCTAGTGTTCAAAATACAAAATTATATTGAAATTAAGTGGTTCCTCAATCATAGACTGACATCTGCAGACAGACAGACTGAATGAGTAAAAGTGAAATGAGTGAATGGTGAACTTAACCGCGCTTTGCGCTACATGTGTGGGGTAATAGTCAAGATGAGGCCTCAATCATTTCCTGCATAATCCTAACACCACCTCCTTTGATCTTTGAACTATGCTCCTGTGAATACAAACTAAAATCATATTAGTCATTCCAATCCTGCCTGCCACTGCTCTGACTGCTTAAGCACCCTATATCTACAAGCATCCCAATATTTTTCACCTGTAAAACTATCCAACAACAACAACAACATGCATTTTAAGGCCATTTTCCCTGTAAAACCTGTAAAATTTACCTGTAATTTTCCTGTATTTTACCTGTAAAACTATCCCTTACAAAATATATATATATATATATATATAATAAACAGGAAGTAAATTCATGCATGGGTCTAGTGTGAAAAAATTCTGACTCAACCTGGTACTCAAACCCACAGACATCATCACTTATGCGGTGACAGCCCACTGCGCTGCTGTATATATATATATGCATAGGGTAGATATATATATATATATATATATATATATATATATATATATATATATATATATATATATATATATATATATATATATATATATATATATATATATATATATATATATATATATATATATTATATATATATATATATATATATATATATATATATATATATATATATATATATATATATATATACATACATACAAATATATATATATATATACATACATACAAATATATATTGGAATATGGAGAAGGCAAATTAATAATTTGGTCAAAAGGTCAAAGTTCAGAATCACATAAAATTATCAATTTTCATCCAATTGTGCTGAAATTTAAAGAATTTGCATATTGGGCCATTGAGTGGGTTCGTCAATCAAAAGCTACCAGCTCATTGTTTTTCTAAGGTCAAAAGGTTAAAGGTCAGCGTGACATAAAATTGTCAATTTTCATCCGATTGACCAGAAATTTTAGGAATTTGGATTTTGGCAACCTGGTGTTGGGCTAGCGTTAGGGTGCCGGCTTGGGATCCTAGGATCCTGGGTTCGTAATCCCGGTCGATCGCTGAATTAACGCCAGGGGGGTTGACTCAGCCTGTCATAATTTTAGGAATTTGCATTTTGGCAACCTGGTGTTGGGCTAGCGTTAGGGTGCCGGCTTGGGATCCTAGGGATCCTGGGTTCGTAATCCCGGTCGATCGCTGAATTAACGCCAGGGGGGTTGACTCAGCCTGTCATAATTTTAGGAATTTGCATTTTGGCAACCTGGTGTTGGGCTAGCGGCTAGGGTGCCAGCTTAGGATCCTAGGATCCTGGGTTCGAATCCTGGTCGATCGCTGAATTAACGCCAGGGGGGTTGACTCAGCCTGTCATAATTTTAGGAATTTGCATTTTGGCAACCTGGTGTTGGGCTAGCGGCTAGGGTGCCAGCTTAGGATCCTAGGATCCTGGGTTCGAATCCTGGTCGATCGCTGTAATTAACGCCAGGGGGGTTGACTCAGCCTGTCATCCTTCTGAGGTCGAGCTAATTGAGTACCAGTTCACTGGTAATTCCCTGTTTGTCGTAACAAGGTGACAAAAAGGGTTGGCAGCAGGAAGGGCATCCGGCCGCAAAACATTGCTTCAAAAAGGGGACCAACAAAAACAACAAACAACCATGGTGCCCGAAAAAGGCCAACCCCCGCTTTGCGGGGAAAAATGGCCTCTAAAGGTGGGGTTTTTTTAAATTTTATTTTGGGTCACTGAGTTGGTTCATTGATAAAAAGCTAGAAGCCAATTTTTTTTTTTAGATCAAAAGCTCAAAAATCAAGGTTGCCGAAAATCGTCAATTTTAATTTTGTATTTTTTTTTCTTCCTTTTTTCGTCATGTTTGGCATACAGAAGAAGAGGAAGAAGTCTGATACAAATGGATGGGCTTTGCATTTATAGAAGCTTTCTAGTTTCCTCTGGTATGTGTCCTTTGTAATGGCATGGCAGTTAACATCACTGGGCATGGCAGTTAACATCACTGGGCATGGCAGTTAACATCACCGCACGGGGACACGAGGAAAAAAAAGTTTGTTCCACCATGTGGAATATGACTCATTGAGTTGAGAAAAGTTATTAATGCCTGGTTGGTGCTGGCCAGTTAAACACGCTGGTTGTGCTGATCTGATGATGCCCAGAGAGAGGTCATTAAAATAAGAGAGATGCGGATCGGATCGCTTCTTGAAATCAGAGGGGTTTTGTTTTTTCCTTGTCTCTGCTGGCTGAGCCGAACTTGCGGAGAGAGATGCTTTGTCGCGACTCATAACACAAGATGTGCCCCTTTTTCTGTGTCCATCGGTCGATAGCATGGAAGGATGAATCAACCTTCCCCCCTACCCCATCTGCTGGAACTGGACCTGAACTGCCACCAGAATCTTTGCCAGGCTCTACCTCCAGGTAAACCCATCATCACATTGTCTTATGAATTCCGGAGTCTGTTCAAGTCATCGTCGTGTGGATGGTTAACGTAACGGTTAAGTGGATCAAGTTTTCGTGGGCATGGGGGGGATTATTATTATGTTGAGGTATTATAGTAAAGTACCTCACATTAATTCTGAAATGCTGTCTGTAAATATGTGCTTCTCATCTCCAATCTCCCCTCCTATTTATTACAACTGATTAATTTACATTATTGGTGATGGCTGCTTCACAGTTTGCCATTGGACTATTAACCCTGGCATGGTTAAAAAGCATGGCTGTGGGAAATTGGTGCAATTAGCTCGCAGTAGGCTCTAAAAAAAGAAAACACCACCAGATTGTCTGGGCCACTGCTCAGGAATACAGCTGCAAACTGTCAGGATGGAAAATCTGAAAACTAGGAAAGAGGTAGGCTCAGGAAGAGTCAACGGCATAGATAACGGTCATGGTTGTGGATGGAGGTGGTGAACAACTGCCTTGAAGCCTTGGAGGGAAGAATTAAATAATAGACTGAGTGAGTTTGTTCTGCATGAGGAATGAATGAATGGAGGTGAGCTGTGATCCTGGATTTAGGTAGTTTCACCAGAAGGGGGTTGATGGTGGACCACGTGAGCCGTGCAGAGACCTGGGGACGGCAGGCAGAGCACGGAAAGGGCAGATGGTGCAAGACCAGAAATGAGGCGTAGAACCAGAAATGAGGCGGTAGAAGACAGAGAGACCACCGACCTATCTGCGAAAAACAAAAGTGCACCTTACCAGCATGGAATGCAGGACAAACACTTCACAGCACAAAATTCAAGCTACGCATGCATCAGTAATACACCTATGGCAAGAAATGGACAGCACGAGCAACTACAGTGGAAGCACACAGCATTATCATGTTATACTGTACCTCACCTGGCTATACCTGCAAGTCACCCAGCCTTGCCTACGTTCTTCCTCTCAGCTTGTCGCAACATGAAATAAAAACATGTACGATGAACATTAGCAGCCAGAGTAATAGAAAATCCAGATCCTTACGTGGAACCACGTTGCCATTCACCGACAACCTGCTGATACACCCAAGAATCTGACACTCTGCCAACTTTATTTTTATCAGCAATAGGAAATTCCTTTCACATCACAAATTTTCACAAAAGAAGGATAAGTAAAATGCAGGTTAACATTATTTTCAGAATACATCACGAGCAGTTCTGAGTCTTCAAAGTAGGCCGCAGTCTGAGCAAATGTCATGAAGAAGCAAGCTGTGCTCATCCAGTTGCTTTCACTGTTTGAGTTGTAAATAATTGAAGGATCAAAATCACAAGAGCCAGCACATTGCCAAGAGCCAAAGCTTTTACAAATCATCTCACGAATAAGTATTATTTTACAAATTTTACAAACTTTCCAATTTTTATTCTGAAAACAAACATTGTAGATCCGTTTCGCCCCCTTGCGTTTGCATCCCCTCATGGTTTTTTTCTTTTATTTTCTTCTCTTCTCTCTTATACTCCAGACTACTAGTCCGTTCAACCCCATTTTGAATGGAAATATTTAATTCCCTCAATAAACATACCAATTTAATATAAATTTCCCAGGTATTCCAGATTTTGAGTACGGCACCAAATTATTAAGAGGAAACTTGAGCACCATCTTCGAAATATGTTGATTTAAAGTTTCGACTTTGCGACAGAAATCGAAGCCCACAAAAGTATAATTTTATGAATATCATTCCGAAGCAAATGCATAAATAAACGAGAAAGAATCACAAAATGCAACGCCTGTCTGGGTGCGCTTTGTACTCAAATTAAACTTGATAAAAACAACAGCTAAAAATAAAAATGTAAAATGTATTAATTAATGTTCTCTATGTTCTCATAATAAAGGTTTGTTGAAAATTTCATGACAAAAGCTGAAATGGTGAAAAGGTTATGGCCTTCACAGACAGACAAAGAAATGAAAAATCACTCATAGAGCGACACTTGGCAAAACAGAGCAAAGTAGAATGGCACTCAGTAGAGCATCCTTTTGACCTCGAAAATATTTAGTGGTTGAATTCAGTGACCTGATATGCAAATAGTCTTCAAAGTTTAAGTTAATCTGATGAAAATTGACAAAAATGAAATTCGGCCTATGTTGACCTCAAAAATAGTTGGTGGTTGGTTTCAGTAAACTGATATGAAAATCCTTTTCAAATTTCAAGTCAATCAGATGAAAATTGAGGATTTTAGGAATTTGAAAAAAGTGGTTGACCTTTGGCCTATGTTGACCTTATGACATATGTTGATCTCAAAAATAGTTGGCGGTTGAATTCAGTTTGATGATGTGTAAATCCTCTTCAAATTTCAAGTCAATCGGATGAAAATTGAGGATTTTAGAAATTTGAAATTGATGTTGACCTTTGGCCTATGTTGACCCTTTGGCCTATACTGATCTAAAAATAGTTGGTGGTTGAATTCAGTTAGCCGACATGTAAATCCCATTCAAATTTCAAGTGAATCGGAGGAAAATTAAGGATTTTAGAAATTTGAAATTGTTGTTGACCTTTGGCCTTTGTTGACCTTTTGGCCTACACTGATCTCAAAAATTGTTGGTGGTTGAATTCAGTTAGCCGATATGTAAATCCTATTCAAATTTCAAGTCAATCGGATGAAAATTGAGGATTTTAGAAATTTGAAAAAGGTGGTTGACCTTTGGCCTATGTTGACCTTTTTTTTTTTCTCTTTTTTTTTTGTATACAAGATCGAGGCTCGTGAAAGAGCGAACATTAATCACACAGAAAGACAAACAGACACATAAAACAAATAACATCGGGAGCGGTAGACAAGATGGGGAGAGAGGGGGAAGGACACAAACACAACATTTGAGAGCAGGGACCGAGAGACATGGAGACATCGAGAGATCTGTGGGAGGGAGAGGGCTTTGGGGGGGAGGCATGTGAAGGGGGGGGGGGAGGGGTGGGAGAGGTATAAACATATGGACACTGCCAGGATTTCCAGGAAAGAAGTTGGAATTTCAAACAAGGTGGATCTGGGGTGAATTAGTGGGGGTAGAAAAGATCAAGGTTTTGGATGGGGGAAGATAAGAGATGGTGGTGAACAGCTGTTTTAAAGACCTGGAGGGAGGAGAGGGATTGAAGGGAGTGTGGGAGTTTGTTCCAGAGGCGGGAGAAAAGAGGAATGAAAGAGTGAAGGTGAGCAGAGAGCCGAGATTTCGGCAGTTTAACCATCAGAGGGTTGCTGGCAGATCTTGTGCGACCTGTTGGAATATTTGGGGGACAGAGCACAGAGAGAGCTGGGGGAGCAAGGCCGGAGAGGAGTCGGTAGAAGACAGAAAGACCACCTACCTGCCTGCGGTGAGTGAGTGAAAGGCCCTCAGAGATAGCTTCATCGCGGGAGATTCCAATGATTTTGAAAGCTTTGGATTCAACAGCGTGAAGCCGAGCCAGGTGTGAGGCAGGAGCACCAGCCCATGGGGAGAGCAGTATTCCATTGAGCTGCGGATGAAAGCCTTGTATGTGGTGAGGAGCTCAGGTGTGCCGAGGAAGGACTTCGCACGACGGAGGGTGCCCAGTCGGCGACCTGCTTTGGAGGCCAGCTTGGAAATGTGGTTTTCCCAAGAAAGATCATGGCAGATAGTGAGACCCAAAAGCTTGAGCGACAGAACTTCTTGGAGAGGATTGTTGAGAAAGTAGATGGGAGGGTTGTCCAGTCGATCTTTTCGGAGAGACATAGTAAGAGAGTGAGATTTGTCAGGATTGAAAGACATGTTCCACTTGTTTGACCAGTCTGTGATTTTGTCCAGGTCTTCAGAGAGTGAGGAGGCTGCAGACTGCCGATCTGAGGGAAGAGGAATGGAGCGGCAGAGAGTGGAGTCATCAGCAAAGGGATAGAGAGGATTTTCCAGAGAGTCGGAGAGATCATTGATAAAGACCAGAAAAAGCACAGGGCCCAGCACACTTCCTTGGGGAACTCCAGCCTGAACAGGAAGGGGAGATGAGAGAAATCCATTCAGGGCCACACGTTGACTACGACCAGAGAGGAAGTTCACAAGCCATGCATGGAGATTTCCATGGATACCATAGGAGGAGAGTTTGGTGAGCAGAGCTGGGTGCCAGACCGTATCAAAGGCCCGTGATATGTCAAGGGAGACAGCTCTGATTTCCTGTTTGGCATTGAGGACCTCCATCCATTGTTGAGACAGCAGAAGCAGCATGTCCAGAGTAGAGTGACCTGGTCTGAAACCAAATTGATGATCAGAGATCAAGCCATTGGAGAAGAGGAAAGATTTCATATCCGAAGCAATGATGGATTCCATGACTTTGCTGATAATTGGGAGCAGGCTGATTGGTCTGTAGTTGCAAGGATCTGTTTTTGCACCTTTTTTATGTAAAGCGGTAATGTTAGCTGATTTCCAGGATGCTGGCAGATGACCTTGAGCAAAAGATAGGGTGAAAAGAACAGAGAGAGGGTGAGATAGAGCGGCAGAGCAGGATTTTAGGACCCGTGGGCTGATGCCGTCTGGTCCAGTTGCAGAATCAGAGTCGAGGTTTGACAAAAACTCCTCCACCTTGTCAGGAGAGAAGGACACAGAGTCCAGGAGCAGTTGGGTTCGACTGGGAAAGGTGGGAACAGAGAGAGATGGGTTTGGGACTAAGGATTTTGAGGCGAACACAGAGTTGAGGCATTCGGCTTTGTCACGTGCGATGTCAACTGTGTGGCCATTTGAGGTAAGGGAGGGGATGGAGGGGGAACAAACACCAGAAACGGATTTGACCAGACGCCACCAGGATTTGGAGGAAGGAGACAGGTTTGAGAGTTCATTCTTGAGTGAGGAGAGATAGTGCTTCCTGGCACTCCTGAGGGTAGACACACACTTGTTCCGAGCTTGGTGGAAGGAACTGAGATTGCCTTCAGTTGGATTAGCCTTCCAAGAGGCAAAGACAAGTTGTTTCAGGGCAACTGCCTCACCACAAGATTCAGTGTACCATGGACGGGAGGAAGGGTAAGACAACTGAAGGCGAGATGGGATAAATCTGTGCATGTGAGAGATCAGTTTGCTTTGGAAGAATTCCCAGGAAGAATTGATGTCAGAGGCAGTGGAGATGGGAGACCAATCCAGACGATTGATGGCTGCTTGAAGACCGTCCCAGTCGGCCTGAGTGAAATGCCAGACTCGTCGACGCTGAGGAGGCTCTCTGAGAATGGCCAGAGAGATGTCCACTTTGACAAGCACATGATCAGAAGAACCGATTGGAGCAGAAGAAGTGCAGCAGACATTAACAGGGAAGTTTGTCATAACCAAGTCTAGAAGAGAAGATACTCCATTGGCTGAGATCCGGGTCGGGAAATTGACAGATTGTGTCAATCCCAGTGAGTCACAGAAGTCCTTTGCTGAGGTGCCATGACTGGTGAGAGAGGAACCCACACCCAACCAGGTGGCATGATGACAGTTGAAGTCACCACATATGAGGAAGAGAGAGTTGGGATGAGTGGATAGAAGTTGGTCCATGTTGTCAGACAGTGAAATGTAGATTGAGTCATCACTGTTTGGGGGACGGTACAGAACACATATGAAAAAAGGTGGGAGCGGAGAGGAAGCCGTAACCAGAGGTACTCCTGCGGGTGAGGAGGAAAGAGGGCAGTGCAAGGAGAGTGAGGAAGAGAGTTTTTGACAAAGATAGCCACCCCACCACCAGGCCGAGGCTCAGGTCTATCATACTGGAGGAGGGAGTAACCAGGAAGAGATATTAAGGAATCAGAGACATCTTGAAGGAGGAAAGTCTCTGTTAAGCAGATCAAGTCTGGATTGTCAGAAGCAACCTGTATGGAGAGATCAGTCAGGTTTGAGCGAAGGCCCCGGATGTTTGAGGTCCATACCGCTAATGAAGAGAGAGGGGGAGCATCGGGTACAGGACAGGGGAGGGGAGGAGTAGGGTAAGATGAAGGATGAGAGGGGGAGGTAGGGAGAGCAGTTGATAGTGTGTCAGATGTTGCAGAAGAGATCCAAGAAAGGGAAGGATGAGGAGGATGAAAGGTTTGATGGTGAAGGGATGAGGCACAGTGAGGGGTTGTTTGAGGGGGGGCAGAGGAAAGTAGAAGGTTTGGGGGGGTGGAGGTATGAGATAGAAGGGAGACGAAGTGGGGAGGAGGCAGCTTGGAGGAGGAGGGGGGAGGAGGGAGAATTGGAGAGGTATGGTATGGGGGGAGAATTGAATGGGAGGGATTGGGGGGGAGTTTTGAAGGGGAGGAGTGAGGGGGGAGTTTAGGAGTGTAGGGGCAAGGGGGGGGATTTGGAGGGGAGGGGCAAGGGGGGAGTTTAGGAGGGGAAGGGCAAGGGGGGAGATCAGGAGTGGAGGGGCAAGGGGGGGGATTAGGAGGGGAGGGGCAAAGGGGGAGTTTAGGAGGGGAAGGGCAAGGGGGGAGTTCAGGAGTGGAGGGGCAAGGGGGGAGTTTAAGAGTGGAGGGGCAAGGGGGGAGTTTAGGAGTGTAGGTGCAAGGGGGGGGATTTGGATGGGAGGGGCAAGAGGGGAGTTTAGAAAGTGGATGATTAATGAAAGACGAACATTGATAACAAATTGGGTTTGTTGTGATTTTCAAGTTAGCAATCCGATTCAGAACGATGGAGGAGGGATGGAATGAATGTGAATTTAGACCATGTAGTGAGGGAGACGTATAAGATATTGAATTTCTTTTTTTTGAAGTGGAATGAGTTGGAGAGGAAATTGAGAAAAGCCTTTTAAATAGGAAGAAAAACAGTGTGTTGTAATATACCACTGAATAAAACACAGAAGGGGAAAGGTTAAACATATTTAAATAATATTTTAACAGAACTGTGAACAATCTTATATGCACAAAAATACCAACGGGGGGAGAGCCGAGAGGGACCACCACGAGTCACGTGAACAGGGCAAACGGTGGATGGCAAGGAGATAATGGGGGCGGGGCGAACAGCACACCTGGACAGAAAATACAGGATGAGACAACAGTACACGTAGAGAAAAGAAAATAAATGTTTTTGTTTTTTTGTGTTTTTTTTTGGGGGGGGGGGGGGTGGGGATTTAGAACGTTAGACAGAGTATTATGTTCGGGGTAGAAGGGAAAAAACCAAGAGCCAAGCAAAACACGCTTAAGTTAACAAAACACCGACGGGGGTACAACTACAAGGCCACACACGAGGAGCAGAACACGATTAATTAATTACGAGTTACAGGAAATTCAAACCAAAACTAACTATAATCAAACAATATCGCATGGACGATAAAATAACGAGTTGAAATTTGACAATCTATCTGGGGAAATGGGGGAGAAACACGTGGTCGAAGAACGAACGAACGAATAAGAATGAATAAACGAATGAGCACAGAGAAGGTAATGTCTTTTTTTTTTGTTTTTTTGAGTTGAGATTTACATAAGGAAGTAGGCTTTGGGGTGGAAAGACTGGGAAAACAGAGAACGAAAGTTATTGGATCACAAACGACAGACCGCTGAGAGAAAAACAACGCCTCAAGGTTGTACAGTGTACACTGTACAAGGCCTCAAGACGACACGAATTAACACGATTTTCAATACAGGTATGAAAGATTTGCACCGAAAATCTTTGTCGGGACAATATACGTGCATACACCATAAAATAAATACAGTTTTAATGAAAATACAAAATGGGAACAATTACTTAACTTCGATTTCGATGGAGAGCGTGTGGAGCTGCGAAAAAACGAACCCTCGCCAGCAAGACCGGAAACGGAAGTTTTGACCTTTTGACCTCAAAAATATATAGGAATTTGTCGGACCACGAACTCTACCGTTTAGTAAAGTTTTGTGAAGATCGGTTAAAAACTAACCTGTAGGCCAGTATAAGTGAGCGGACAGACAAACACACAAACACACACACAAACACACAAACCGGAGTGATCAACATACTTGGAATTTTTTTTTTTTTTTTTTGCTAAGTATCAAACAAGCAGCCATTGACTGGTACTTGCAAAATCAGCCGCTATGACCTTGATTGACCTTTAGAGCTCGAAAACAATGGATTTCTAAATCTTGATTGTTCAACCTATTCAATAACCCAATATGAAAATTCTGTTCAAATTTCAAGTCAATTGGGTGAAAATTGACGATTTTGTGACCTTTGACCCAATTATTAATTTGTCTTCTCCATATTCTCATAATAAGTACAGGCTTGGCATTTAATATGGAATATTTTTTTTTTCTTGACTTGGGTTTACTTTCTTAACTCAGTATATCAATCTGGTGAGTTTCTTTTACACTTTGGTGATTTATTTGTTAAAATAACCATGTCACTGATTGTCTGTCGCAGCAAGAAGTCAACAACAGGATTATATCACAGGTGGCGTGGCAAAATGTACGGACAGGTGCATTTGATGATTGGCTTCACAGTCGGGTATACAAGGGTTGTTGCGTTCTGTATTCGTGGAAAACAACTGCTGCACGTCTCCAAAAGTTATTGCCACTTCCTCTGGAGATGGTCCGTCAACTCGACAATGCTGTTTGTCATGGAGTGGTGGCTTTACGAAATTACGGCATGAAACAGCGTGCTATTGCTCGGCAGTATGGCATCACTCAAGTTCAGGTGTCAAAGATCCTGAAACGAAATGCTCAGAGGGGTGTCCCTACTCCAATACCACAGGGAGGTCCCCGCAGAACCACAGGGAGGGATGATCGCCAGCTGCACCGGTTAGTCCGCAATGGCCGTACCAAGTCAGCTAATCGGCTTAGGGCTGAGTGGCAGCAACTGACAAATGTGCCTGTATCCAGAAGGCTAGTCAACCAATGACTGGTTCAAGCAGGCTATCGTGCCAGGCGTCCCCTGAGAAAGCCACGCCTGACCAGACAACACCGCCAGCGCCGATTGCAGTGGGCCAGAGAGCACCGTCAATGGCAGCCAGGACACTGGAATCACGTGATCTTCAGTAACGAGTCTAGATTTCTGGTCTATTGTCAAGATGGCCACGTCCGAGTGCGCAGACAAGTGCATGAAGCCTACAACAAAGATTGTATAGTGCCAAGAGTCCAAGCTGGAGGTGGTGGGGTGACCGTTTGGGCTGCTTTTCATGCAGGGGCAAAACTGACCTGGTTGTTCTGAATGGAAACCTGAACCAGTTCAAGTACAGGGCCATTCTGGAAGAAACATTGCTTCCATTTGCTCGTGCAGCCTTTCGAGGAAACTTTGTCTTCCAAGATGACAATGCACGGCCTCATCGTGCTCGCATGATCCAACACTTTCTTGCTGACCGTGGTGTAGAGCATATGGAGTGGCCTGCCATGTCCCCGGATATGAATCCGATAGAGAACTTGTGGGCAGAATTAACGCGTCAAATCGACCACTTGGACCAGCAGCCGACCTCTGTGCGTGAATTGCAGCAGGCTATTGTCACTGCATGGCAAGCGATTCCTGTCCAAACCTTGGCAAATCTCGTGAGCCGCATGCCTCAACGTGTATGTGCTCTCCTGAATGCTCGTGGGGGTTACACGAAGTACTGAACTGTAATTTTACTGTCCGTAATCCCAGTCGTAATTTAACTTTTGTTTTTGTTTAAAAAAAATTTGGCTAATGTGCAAAATAAAGAGATACTTCTGGAAAACGTACAGAAGTTTAACACAGTACTGTCCATGAATTGAGTTCGATATCAGTTTACATCACTTTCAAGGATCAACTTATTTGTTTCGAAATGTCAAATGTGGTTTTTGTTTCTTTTAAAGGTCACATTTACAAAATCTAGAATAATTTCAACATAATTCCAATGAACTTTTGGTTCTAAGACATCTTGAAAAGTAAGTTCACTCCCACAAAAAAAATATTCCATATTAAATGCCAAGTCTGTATTTGTTGAAACTGATGACAAAAGCTCAAATGGGGGGAAAAAGTTATGGCTTAGACACACTAAGCGCTACATGTGTGTGCGTGTGTGCGTGTGTGCATGCGCGCATGTACGTGAGTGTGCGTGTATGTCTCCTCTTTAACTCCAAAACCATGAAACCTAGCATCCTGAAGCTTTGCATACATACTAAGGAAACTCCAAGGGAGTGCATGAATGAAAAGTCGGTATTTGGCTAAATTTAAACATCCCTTTTGACTATATGGTATTCATAGAATACTTGTCAACTTGGTGCGAGCCAACTCTTCTGTTTTTGAAGGTTTTTTTTTTCTTTGATCTAATATGGCTGCCAGACCACGTGAGCAATGGCGTCATCAATTTATACTCTCTAATATAATTGTTGTGTAGATCACGCTCAATAAATTTAAAATGATCAGACTAAGTGTTGTCCCTGTCGAATGACGTCATAATTAACATTTATTCCCCATGCAGAATTCTTTACAATGAGCCATGTTTCAAATTTTTCCAGGAACGGTTTTAGAGATATAGAGGTGCAATATTCTTCGATTTTTCCAAGATGGCGCCTGTACCACGTGACATATGACGTCATAATTATAATTACAATATTCTACAGGAGGAGGTGCTCCAGTGGTCAAAATTTAGTCTCCATCGGATTAACAGTTGCAGAAAAAAAAAATTCATTCTGGTCAGATCAAGCTTTGTACTTGTCGAATTTTGATGTCATTATGAAGGCACCGATGACATCATCATTAACATATCTTATTCCCCATGGGGAATACCTGACAATGAGCCATGTTTCAATTTTTCCTTTGAGCGGTTTCGGAGATATTGAGGTGTGACGTTTTTCCAAGATGGAGTCCATACCGCGTGACCTATGACGTCATAATTATGAATAAAAATTCTACAGGCAGAGGCGCTTTTATTTGTGGGGGGGCCTATGTACTCAATTTCACGTTCGTGTGCAGTTCATGTTAATTTTGGGCAACCACTATGAATGTATTCGACTGGGTCCGACTAATCGGAAAAATGATGTCGCCATTTTTTCTGTTGACCTTTAGTGACCTTGACTCAAGGTCAAAGTTCAAACGTCATGACAGTGACCATACTTCATTCAAAGTATATCGACCTTGGTTCCAAAATGTGGCAAATTTCACAAGGAATATTGATTATGACATTTGTTTTGTCATTTGACCTCTCAGATGTTTGCAATATGCAAATTAATAAGCAAATGACCTAATTAGAGAAAAAATATGCATAATTAACATATAGTCTTCACCATACACGTAAATCCCATCACTTCGCATTATTATTGAATGCCAATCATTAGTTACCATCTCAAATGCTGATGAAATGCGAGGAGCTACAGAACTCTACATACAGTCCCCAAATACAGATGTTCTAGTCCTGCTTATCAGACGTTATCCACAGTTATGCAAAGACACATATTTTCTGACAAGGACAGGAAACAAGAAACGTGTTATCCCGCTGTCACCCATATTTCATGCACTGGGTAACCAAATGGTTGCTGCTCTACCTGGCTTTCATGCGTTCTCTGGAGCAGATCAAACTGGCAGATTTGCTGGCAAGGGTAAGCTTAGCTGCTGGCATGCACTGATGAAATCTTCCCCTGATGTGGTATCTGCCTTTGCATCTCTTGGTAATCGTAATGGACCATCAGCAGAAACAATTGCAGCTCTAGAAGAGTTTGTTTGTCAGTTGTACGAGCCAGGGACATCCATCACCAATGTTGGCGACCTCCGCTGGAGATTGTTCACAAAGAAACAATCAGAAGCTCAAAAGTTGCCGCCGACTCGAGGAGCTTTGGAAGAAGCTATCGCGCGTGCCCACGACCAAGCAATGGTGTGGAACCAAGATTACGTGCCTGACCCACAGCTCCCACCTGCTACAGACTTTGGGTGGAAAGTGGAAGGTGATGGTCTGGTGGCCATCTCAACAAAGCAACTTCCTGCCCCATATGCCATCACTCACCTAGTTAAGTGTGGATGTACGACAACAAAATGCAGCTCTCACTGCTTTTGCAGATCACAGAATATGAACTGCACAGAGATGTGTGTGTGTGGTGCAGATGATGACAACTGCACTAACAATGACCACGGACATGCTTTTGGGATTGATGAAGAAGAAGAAGAAGATTATGAAGATCCTTTGTTGTGAACAATATAAGAAGATAATCTAAAAGCAAAAGCATGTTTCCAGTTTACTCAGTGCAATTTTTTTTACAATGTGTGTCAACAATAACCATTAGATGCACATAGGAACACAATCATGGTAATGCAGAATTGTGGCCAAAATATGCTCTTTGAACTTTGACCTTAGTTGAAGGTCGCAAGAGTCACAAGAATATTGACAACATCAGTCAGCTAATAGGACCCAGGATACATTTGTGATTAATTACTAACAATTAACATTTTCTGGAGGTGGGATGTACTGGCCATTATATGTATAACCGGGATATATGTTTAATAGGGTATGCTAATTATGCATATTTTTGTCTCTAATTATCTCATTTCCATATTGCAAAAAAACGAAAGGTCAAATGACGAAAATGTCATAACCAATGTTCCTTGTGAAATTTACCACATTTTGGTACCCAGGATGATATACTTTGGATGAAGTATGGTCACTGTAATGACGTTTGAACTTTGACCTTGAGTCAAGGTCACTAAAGGTCAACAGAAGAAAATGGCGACGTCATTTTTCCGATTAGTAGGACCCAGTAGAATACATTAATAGTGGTTGCCCAAAATTAACATGAACTGCACACGAACTTGAAATTGAGTACAAAGGGCCCCCCCACTATATGGTAAAATTTTGTGTGAATCAGATTAATGGTTGCTGAGAAAATGAATTTAAATAATGCAAACACACATGCATGTACATACGTAACCGAATGCATAACCCTGCTTTTCGCTTCGCGAGCGCAGGGTAAAGATAATTAACAGGGTGCTCATCATGAAAAAAAAAAAAAAAAGACTTACACTTGGTCACTGGTCAGCCTGCTTTTAGCTCGCAGGGTTCTTAAGCCGCCATTTTGTTTCGCAATTTCAAAAATGCCTTGCCTCAGAACAAGCTACTCTGGACATGCTACTTCACTATACTCTGGACATGCTGCATCTGCGGTCTCAACAATGGATGGAGGTCCTCAATGTCATACAGGAAATCAGTGCCGTCTCCCTTGACATATCACGTGCCTTCGATACGGTCTGGCACCCCACTCTGCTCACCAAACTCTCCTCCTATGGTATCCATGGAAATCTCCACGCATGGCTTGCGGACTTCCTCTTTGGTCGAAGTCAACGTGTGGCCCTGAATGGATTTCTCTCATCTCCCCTTCCTGTTCAGGCTGGAGTTCCTCAAGGCAGTGTTCTGGGTCCTGTACTTTTTGTGGTCTTCATCAATGATCTCTCTGACTCTCTGGAAAATCCTCTCTATTTCTTTGCTGATGACTCCACTCTCTGCCGCTCCATTCCTCATCCCTCAGATCGGCAGTCTGCAGCCTCCTCACTCTCTGCAGACCTGGACAAAATCACAGACTGGGCAAACAAGTGGAACATGTCTTTCAATCCTGACAAATCTCACACTCTCACCAAGTCTCTCCGAAATGACCATCTGGACAACCCTCCCATCTACTTTCTCAACGATCCTTTCCAAGAAGTTCTGTCATTCAATCTCTTGGGGCTCACAATCTGCCATGATCTTTCCTGGGAAAAACACATTTCCAAACTGCCCTCCAAAGCCAGTCGCCGACTGGGCATTCTCCGTCGTGTGAAGTCCTTCCTTGGCACACCTGAGCTCCTCACCACATACAAGGCTTTCATCCGCAGCTCAATGGAATACTGCTCTCCCCTCTGGGCTGGTGCTCCTGCCCCACACCTAGCCCGTCTTCACGCTGTTGAAACCAAAGTTTTCAGAATCATTGGAATCTCCCACGATGAAGCTAACTCTGAGGGCCTTTCACTCACTCACCGCAGGCAGGTTGGTGGTCTTTCTGTCTTCTACAGACTCCTCTCTGGTCTAGCTCAGCCTAGCCCTGTCTGTGCTCTGTCCCCCAAATATTCCTACAGGTCGCACAAGATCTGCCTGCATCCCTCTTCTGGTGAAATTGCCAAAATCAAGACTCTCTGCTCACCTTCGCTCTTTCATCCCTCTTTTCTCCCTCCTCTGGAACCAACTCCCTCTCTCTCTTCAATCCCACTCATCCCTCCAGGTCTTTAAAACAGCTGTTTGCCACAATTTCTTATCTTCTCCCATCCAAAACCTTGATCTTTTCTACCCCCGATAAATCACCCCAGATCTACTTTTTTGAAATACCAACTTCTTTCCTGGAAGTCCTAGCAGTGTCCATGTGTTGTATACCTCTCCCAGCCCTCCCACCCCCCAATCCCATGCCTCCTCCCGCCAAGCCCTCTCCCTCCCACAGATCTCCCTATATCCCTGCTCTCAAATGTTGTACTTGTGTGCTTCCCCCTCTTTCCCCATCTTGTCTCCCGCTCCCTTTATTTCGTCGTATGGGTCCGTTTGTTGTCCCCCGTTGCACCGCGGAGCGAAAGGGGGACTATGGTTTTCCCCTCCGTCCGTGTGTCCGTCCGTCCGTCCGTCCATGTGTGCGGGCGTGCATGCGTGCGGGCGTGTGTGCGTGCATAAGCGAAGGACAAATTCGAATTTGGTGTGCGGGTGCGACCCACGTCAAAATCCAAGATGGCCGCCGCCATGTATGTCTGCTGCTCTGTATGTCTGAACCTTGTGAGCTGAATATCTTGAAAAATAAGCGAAGTACCAACTTCTAACCTGGTGTGTGGGTGTATCTCGGCACAAGGAAGAACGCTATTGAAAATTGGGTCGCCACGTCAAAATCCTAGATGGCCGCCGCCATGTATGTCTGAACCTTGTGAGATGAATATCTTGAAAAATAAGCGAAGTACCAACTTCTAATTTGGTGTGTGGGTGTATCTCGGCATAAGGAAGAAGGCTATTGAAAATTGGGTCGCCACGTCAAAATCCAAGATGGCCGCCACCATATATATATCTGAACCTTGTGAGCGAAATATCTTGAAAAATAAGCAAAGTACCAACTTCTAATCTGGTGTATGGGTGTATCTCGGCACAAACAAGAACGCTATTTAAAATTGGGTCGCCACGTCAAAATCCAAGATGGCCGCCGCCATGTATGTCTGAACCTTGTGAGATGAATACGTATCTTGAAAAATAAGCGAAGTACCAACTTCTAATCTGGTGTGTGCGTGTATCTCGGCATAAGGAAGAACCCTATTGAAAATTGGGTCGCCACGTCAAAATCCAAGATGGCCGCTGCCATGTATGTCTGAACCTTGTGAGCGGAATATCTTGAAAAATAAGCGAAGTACCAACTTCTAATCTGGTGTGTGGGTGTATCTACGCATAAGGGAGAACGCTATTGAAAATTGGGTCGCCACGTCAAAATCCAAGATGGCCGCCTTGCGTCTGCCACTTTGTCAACTCCCATCACTTCACCGACGGGGGACCTAGGCGTAACGCTTGTGTTTTTGTCATTAATGTTAGCTCTTAGTCTTACACGAGCCTCGATCTTGTATGCAAGGAAAAAAAAAAATCTGCAACGGTTCTGTACTATAAAGCACCCATCGAATGCCTGCTCCTCATACTTATGAATCACTGCAATCACTGCATCGCTAATCGTTTGCCATGTCAGCCGTTCCTTATCAACCGTTTCGATGGAGTGCTTGCTTGAGTGCTTACGCCACATGTTGAGTGAGCACTCTACTAGCTGGTTGGTTATTCGTTTGCAAGCCATGGCAATACAGTCGACAGCAGTACTTTTTTCGGCAAAATTAACCACGAGGTATTATGTATGCAGTCACATCCGGCAAAAAAAAAAAAATACCCACACTGTCACTCTGCTAAACACAACAAAAATACATTGATCGATATACAAAGGTCACACTCCACGCCCCTGCGTGGGGCCACGTTGTGTCGTATGGTGCTGGTGCCTTGGTGTCATCTGGTTCTCACACTCAAAATGTGCAAATTTGTATTTCCATGACATCACATTGTTTCACCTTAATGTGTGATCTGCTTCCATCACACACTTCCATGTGTGATCTGCTTTAAACCCGTCACTTCGACATAGATACATATAAAAAAATAAATAGCCACGAGTGGCCTGGCGGTCATCTCCTGAGGTCATAGTTCAGACCTCATGTTGATTTGGGAGGACACCCCTGGGAACTCCCCTGATACCCTGGGAGGCCCCCTGATGGAAATGGAAAAATCTAAGACCGAGCGATCCTGGGGATCATCGGGTAGAAAGGTTGTATCAGGTTTCAGAGCAATCAGTTAGGAAATAAGGGACAAGCAGGGATCTGAAGTTTCAGGAAGTAACCCCGCCACCCCAACTTATCTGCCACACCAAACTTCCCCTCTCCCCCCACCTGGGAGCCCCCATGGGCCATGATCCGACATAAAAAAATACAAAATCAGAAAATATAAGACTGAGTGATACTGAGGAGCATCGAGTAGAAGGGCTGTATCGGGTTTCAGAGCAATCAGTTGGTAAATGAGGGACGAGTATAGGGATCCAAAGTTTAGGGGGGAAACCCCCCTGCCCTGGGAACCCCCATGATCCGAAATCTAAAGATCAAAGCCTGAGCAATTAAATTGTGTGGGCCATCGGATAGAAGGGTTGTATCGGGTTTCAGAGCATTGGTTTGTGAATAAGGGGCGAGTAGGGCTTCAAAGTTTGGGGGGTAACCCGTTCCCCCCACCCCTCCACTGGGTACCCCATCATACATTTTTCTATTGCTTCGGAAAGTATTACTATGTATAATTTTGTGAGCTCCTTCCATGTCCTTCTAAACTTCTAAAGGATTGCTCTTTTCATAGAATAGTAATTCTAGAATAGCTCTTCAGAATAGTAAATTCCGTCGCGTTACGCGCGCTGCTTGTGAGCAAGGAGGAAGCGGACAAGCGGTAACATATAAACGTCTTTATTGTAAGACTACACTGTAACACTGAACTCCTCCGGGCTGGTCGCCCGGTGTATATCATGAGGCCACGCCTACCCCTCGGGCGTGGCCACCGCCCACTTGGTGCGTGGAATGATGTCACCACGCCAGTGGGCTTTTGTGTCCGCCACACGCGCCCCCCCAGAATTCCCGCGCACCTGGAGGGCCAGTTTGCGGGGCAGACGAATGACCCGGCCGAAGCGCCCCCTGGCGATCGGCGGCGTCCGGGGTGCAGGGATACCAGGTGGGATGCCCCTGGCTGCCCCTGGGATGGGTGCAGGACCGGGGGGCGCCGTGGCGGCGGGGCTGGGCGGTGCCGGGGGTCCGCCCGCAGGAGGGCGGCCCCGACGTGGGGGTCGGGCCACTGGCGGTGGATGGTCCACATCGAGGTGGGCCGGCTTGAGGCGGTCTACCGAAACGCGGTCAGGAGTACCGCCGATGTCCAGGGTGAAGTGCTTCGCCCCGGTCTCCAGCACGCGGAAAGGCCCGTCGTACGGGGGCCGCAGTGGTGTCCGATGGGCATCGTGGCGGACGAAGACGTACTCCGCCGTGCGAAGCTCCGGGGCGACGTGCGTCGGTGGGTGCCCGTGGCATGCCGTTGGCACCGGGGCGAACCTCTGGGCGGTCTCTTGCAGAGCGGAGCGCTGCTGTGCCGCGGACCATGGTGCCGTGGAGTTGGGGAGGAACTCGCCCGGCACCCGCAGCGGTTGCCCGAAGACCAACTCCGCCGCGGATGCGCGCAGGTCCTCCTTGGGCGCCGTCCGGAGGCCCAGCAGGACCCAGGGGAGCCTGTCGACCCAGCCGCCGTCGCGGAGGGTGGCCCGGAGCGCGGCCTTCAATGAGCGGTGAAATCGCTCACACAGGCCGTTAGCCTGGGGGTGGTAGGCCGTGGTTCGGTGCAGCCGGACCCCGAGCCCCTGCGCAACCGCCCCCCAGAGCTCCGAGGTGAACTGGGGGCCGCGGTCGGATGAGATGTCTGAGGGGGCGCCGAACCGGGCGACCCAGGTGGCGATGAAAGCCTGCGCGACATCGGCCGCCGTTGTCGACGCCAAGGGCACGGCCTCCGGCCACCGGGTGGTGCGGTCCACCATGGTGAGGACGTGGGTGAAACCCCGCGAGGGGGGCAGAGGTCCCACCAGGTCCACGTGGACGTGGTCAAACCGGCGTTCCGGCACCGTGAACGGGGCCAACGGGGCCTGGGTGTGCCGGTGCACCTTGGCGCGCTGGCACGCGAGGCATGTCCTGGCCCAGCCGCGGACGGCCTTCCGGAGGCCATGCCAGACGAACTTGTCGGCGATCAGCCTTTGGGAGGCCCTCGCGCCCGGGTGGGACAGGCCGTGGATGGCGTCAAACACCTGGCACTGCCAGCCCGCGGGCACAATGGGGCGAGGACGCCCGAGGGAGACGTCGCACAAGAGGGCCGCGCCCGCGCCGTCGAACGGCACCTCGGTGACGCGGAGGCCCGTGACGGCGGTCCGCAAGGCCTGGACGTCGGGGTCAGCGGCCTGGTCCGCTGCCATCCGGGCATAGTCGATGCCGAGGTGGACTGCGTGGGCGACGGCCCGGGAAAGGCAATCCGCCACCGGGTTGTCCTTCCCCGCGACCTGCTGGATGTCCGTCGTGTACTCGGACACGGCCGAGAGGTGACGCTGCTGCCGGGCCGACCACGGCTCGGTGACCTTGCCCATCGCGAAGATCAGCGGCTTGTGGTCGACGAAGGCAGTGAACGCCCGGCCCTCGAGCAGATGGCGGAAGTGCCTGACCGCCAAGTGAAGTCCGAGCAACTCGCGGTCGAAGGTACTGTAACGGCGTTCGGGCGGGCGAAGCTGCCGGCTAAAGAACGCCAGCGGTTGCCAAGCTCCACGCACCCATTGCTCGTGCACCGCGCCCACCGCGTAGTCCGAGGCATCGGTGGTGAGGGCGATCGGTGCATCGGGCGCCGGGTGCGCGAGCATGGTGGCGTTAGCCAAGGCGAGCTTCGCGCCCGTGAACGCCGTGTCCATCTGCTCGGTCCAGGTAACGTCGCCTTTGCCCGGCTTACCTCGGAGAGCTTCGTGCAGGGGGCGCAGGAGCTGGGCGATACGGGGCAGGAACCGATGGTAAAAGTTCACCATGCCCAGGAACTCCTGCAGCCCTCTGATCGTGCGGGGGCGCGGAAACCCCTTCACCGCCTCCACCTTGGCCGGCAGGGGGACGGCTCCGTGCCTGGTGACACGGTGCCCCAGAAAATCGATTGTGGCGGCGCCGAACCGGCACTTTGCGGGGTTCACAATCAGGCCATGCTGGCCCAGGCGTTCGAAGAGCGTGCGGAGGTGGCGTAGGTGCTCTTCGCGGGACGCGCTGGCGACGAGGATATCGTCCAGGTAGACGTAGACAAAATCCAAGTCGCGCAGGACGCTGTCCATCAGTCGCTGGAACGCCTGAGCCGCATTCTTCAGACCGAAGGGCATGCGCAGGAACTCGAAGAGTCCGAATGGCGTGATGACCGCCGTCTTCGGGACGTCCTCCGGTCTGACGGGGACCTGATGGTAGCCGCGTATGAGGTCCACCTTCGAGAAGAAGGACCTGCCCGCCAAACGGGTGGAAAAGTCCTGAATGTGGGGGACGGGGTAGCGGTCGGGAGTCGTGGCGTCATTGAGACGGCGATAGTCCCCGCACGGTCGCCATCCCCCGCCGGGCTTCGGCACGATGTGCAGCGGCGACGCCCAAGCGCTCTCTGAGCGCCGAACGATGCCGAGTCGCTCCAGGGTAGCGAACTCCGCTTTTGCCACCGCCAGCTTCGTCGGCTCGAGGCGGCGTGCCCGGGCGTAGACCGGTGGCCCGACGGTGGGGATGTGATGGGCCACCCCGTGCTTGACGGCCCCCGCCGAGAAGGTGGGCCGCGTGAGGGCCGGGAAGCCGGCGAGGAGGCGGGTGAATGCGTCCGCTGCCGGAAGCGTACAGACCAACGTGGCCGGAACCGAATCGTTCGGCAAGCCGCTTGGCAAGCCGCTCGTTGAGCTGGGCAACGCACATGCGAGCGAGCTGAACGTCTCGGCCTGGACAAGCCGTCTGCGCTTGACGTCGACCAGGAGCCCATTAGCGCACAGGAAGTCCGCGCCAAGCAGTGCCATGGGCACGTCGGCGGTGACGAACGTCCATCGGAAAACCTGCCCTCCAAACCGCAGAGAGAGGCAGCGTTTTCCGTACGTACGGATGGGCGTCCCGTTCGTGGCAAGCAGCGCGGGGCCCCCACCCGCGGCGTGCTTGTCTGACGTGCCGGCGGGAATGACACTCACCTGTGCTCCCGTGTCGCACAGGTAACGGCGCCCGGAGAAGGTGTCCGTTATGAACAGCAGGCTGCTCGAACGGCCGGCGCTCATCGCCACAATTGAGCGCCGGCCCGGGCGTTTCCCGACCCGTTGAAGGAGCACGGCGGATGACACCGCCGAGCTTCGTGGCCGAACTTGGCGTGGAACCAGCACCAGGTGGTGGAGCTGGAGGAGCGCGGCTGGCTCCGCCAGGCCGGTGGAGTCGACGGGTTTCCCCGCGGTGGCGGTTTTCGCCGCGGCGGTGGGCGGGGCGTGGCGGCGTTCACGAGGTGCGTATCAGCATGCTGCTGAACCTCAGCGTGCTGTAGAAGATGATGCTGTGGAACATCAGCGTCGAAGGCCGTGACGGCCACGCCAACGCTCGCCCGCGTGTCCGAAGCGGCGAAGTACTTGTCCGCCTCGGCCGCCAATGCTCGGGGTTCCGTTAGCCCGGTCCCGGCCAACGCGAGGCGAACCTGCGCTGGAAGTTGGCGACGGAAAAGCGCCCGGAATAGCGAACCGGGGGCTTCGTCGCCTAACAGTGACAGCATATGGTCCATTCGGACCGACGGGCGCGTCTCACCGAGCTCGGGGAGATCCAGGAGGCGGTCGGCCCGTGCGTCGTCCGTGAGGCTGAACGTGGCTAGGAGTAGCCGCTTGAGTGCCTCGTACTTGTGGCCGTCCGGTGGGTGGCGAAGGACGGACACAACTCGAGCGGCCGTGCCGGGCCCGAGGGAGGCGACGACGTGGCAGTAGCGCGTGTCATCGCCGGTGAGGCGCCGAAGCTGAAATTGGGCTTCGGCCTGGACGAACCAGACTTCGGCCTGAGCCTCCCAAAATTCCGGAAGTTTGACGAAGGCGGCCATGGCGATGGCGTCGCGTGTGGAAGGATCGCTCCGGCAGATCCAACGTCGAGGGTCACCAGTAAAGCGCGGCGTTACGCGCGCTGCTTGTGAGCAAGGAGGAAGCGGACAAGCGGTAACATATAAACGTCTTTATTGTAAGACTACACTGTAACACTGAACTCCTCCGGGCTGGTCGCCCGGTGTATATCATGAGGCCACGCCTACCCCTCGGGCGTGGCCACCGCCCACTTGGTGCATGGAATGATGTCACCACGCCAGTGGGCTTTTGTGTCCGCCACAATGTTACCATTGGTACCACGACATGAAGCTCATATTATTGCTGCTTCTTCAGTCCCAGAAAGAAGGGCTTTAAAACCAGCATCCTTATGATTAAACGGATACAAATATTTGTTTCAAGTAAATTAATTATTAGTTTGCTGACCAACAAAATTGATTATTAGTTTTCCTACGGTACAATTTTTATTATTCTAAGACAGCAGGAACCCTTAAGAATGAAGCGTGACACACGGATGGATGCTGCTTCTTTTAGTAATAGCCTAGCTGAAGTACCCAGTGTTGCCATCAGGGGTCTTTCTTTGGTGGCATTTCACAGTTTTTATAATGCAAGTAATCTAGTTTAAGACATTTCTGAACAGAAGTGTTCCTTTGAAATTTGACTCTAAGTGAAAATAAAAAATATCGTGATAGCCAGAGGTAGATCACTTACATGCAGAGTTTGTTTTCATGACCTTGGAATCCAAAATAAAATAAAACAAGTACAGATACATTCAAAGTACACCGCCCCCATACCAAATAAATAAATATACTCCAGCGCAGCATTGCCGGGGCGCCTTCAGTGCCCGGCAATACCGCCATGCAACTCATAGAGACTGTATTGGGAGGGAGAGGTGTACAATAAATTGATTGATTAATTGCAGAATTAAAATCAACAAATAATGATCTTAAAATATTTTCTTAATCAATTGGCTAATACTAATAGCATACCGAAACCACCAGTGCTTCATCCAAAGCTGTAACTTTTTGAAAATTAATTAAATAAGGCATTAATTGAAAATATTAAATAATGAATTGATTAATCAATAAATAATTAATCGATTAATTGATTAATCAATAAAACAAAATATCCCTTATAGGCACATCACTTGGTCACTGTCATGTTCAAATATTAGCTTCCTAGCTCAAAAGGTGCCTGAGATATTGCTCAGATGAGAAAGAGAATAAATAAATGATTAATAATGAAAATACATGAATAATAATCATGAAAATAATTAAATAATTTATCAAATGGCTAAGAGAATACCTAAACCACCACCGTTTCATCTGAATCTGTAAGTTTTTAAAAAATCATTAATTAAGTCATTAATCGAACAATTAAATAATTAATCGATTAATTGATTAATCAATAAATCAAAAACAAGTACAGATACATTCAAAGTACACCACCCCCATGCCAAATAAATAAATATCCTCCAGCGCGGCATTGCCAGGGCACCTACCGCCGTGATAAATCAATAAATCAAAATTAGCCTTTACAGCCAAATCTCTTGGTCATTATAAATAAAAATAACCACCTTTAGAGGCCATTTTTCCCCGCAAAGCGGGGGTTGGCCTTTTTCTGGAACCGTGGTTGTTGTTGTTTTTTGGTCCCCTTTTTGAAGCAATGTCCGGACCAATTCCAGAGGGTTGGTTTCCGGTCTTGCTGGCGAGGGTTCGTTTTTTCGCAGCTCCACACGCTCTCCATCGAAATCGAAGTTAAGTAATTGTTCCCATTTTGTATTTTCGTTAAAACTGTATTTATTTTATGGTGTATGTACGTATATTGTCCCGACAAATATTTTCGGTGCAAATCTTTCATACCTGTATTGAAAATCGTGTTAATTCGTGTCGTCTTGAGGCCTTGTACAGTGTACACTGTACAACCTTGAGGCTTTGTTTTTCTCTCAGCGGTCTGTCGTTTGTGATCCAATAACTTTCGTTCTCTGTTTTCGCAGTCTTTCCACCCCAAAGCCTACTTCCTTATGTAAATCTCAACTCAAAAAAAAAAAAAAAAAGACATTACCTTCTCTGTGCTCATTCGTTTATTCATTCTTATTCGTTCGTTCGTTCTTCGACCACGTGTTTCTCCCCCATTTCCCCAGATAGATTGTCAAATTTCAACTCGTTATTTTATCGTCCATGCGATATTGTTTGATTATAGTTAGTTTTGGTTTGAATTTCCTGTAACTCGTAATTAATTAATCGTGTTCTGCTCCTCGTGTGTGGCCTTGTAGTTGTACCCCCGTCGGTGTTTTGTTAACTTAAGCATGTTTTGCTTGGCTCTTGGTTTTTTCCCTTCTACCCCGAACATAATACTCTGTCTAACGTTCTAAATCCCCACCCCCCCCCCAAAAAAAAAAAAAAAACATTTATTTTATTTTCTCCACGTGTACTGTTGTCTCATCCTGTATTTTCTGTCCAGGTGTGCTGTTCGCCCCGCCCCCATTATCTCCTTGCCATCCACCGTTTGCCCTGTTCACGTGACTCGTGGTGGTCCCTCTCGGCTCTCCCCCCGTTGGTATTTTTGTGCATATAAGATTGTTCACAGTTCTGTTTAAATATTATTTAAATATGTTTAACCTTTCCCCTTCTGTGTTTTATTCAGTGGTATATTACAACACGCTGTTTTTCTTCCTATTTAAAAGGCTTTTCTCAATTTCCTCTCCAACTCATTCCACTTCAAAAAAAAAGAAATTCAATATCTTATACATCTCCCTCACTACATGGTCTAAATTCACATTCATTCCATCCCTCCTCCATCGTTCTGAATCGGATTGCTAACTTGAAAATCACAACAAACCCAATTTGTTATCAATGTTCGTCTTTCATTAATCATCCACTTTCTAAACTCCCCTCTTGCCCCTCCCATCCAAATCCCCCCCCCTTGCACCTACACTCCTAAACTACCCCCTTGCCCCTCCACTCTTAAACTCCCCCCTTGCCCCTCCACTCCTGAACTCCCCCCTTGCCCTTCCCTTCCTAAACTCCCCCTTTGCCCCTCCCCTCCTAATCCCCCCCCTTGCCCCTCCACTCCTGATCTCCCCCCTTGCCCTTCCCCTCCTAAACTCCCCCCTTGCCCCTCCCCTCCAAAACCCCCCTTGCCCCTACACTCCTAAACTTCCCCCTTGCCCCTCCACTTCTAAACTTCCCCCTTGCCCCTTCCCTCCAAAACTCCCCCCTTGCCCCTCCCCTCCTAAACTCCCCCCTCACTCCTCCCCTTCAAAACTCCCCCCCAATCCCTCCCATTCAATTCTCCCCCCATACCATTCCTCTCCAATTCTCCCTCCTCCCCCCTCCTCCTCCAAGCTGCCTCCTCCCCACTTCGTCTCCCTTCTATCTCATACCTCCACCCCCCCAAACCTTCTACTTTCCTCTGCCCCCCCCCTCAAACAACCCCTCACTGTGCCTCATCCCTTCACCATCAAACCTTTCATCCTCCTCATCCTTCCCTTTCTTGGAACTCTTCTGCAACATCTGACACACTATCAACTGCTCTCCCTACCTCCCCCTCTCATCCTTCATCTTACCCTACTCCTCCTCTCCCCTGTCCTGTACCCGATGCTCCCCCTCTCTCTTCATTAACGATATGGACCTCAAACATCTGAGGCCTTCGCTCAAACCTGACTGATCTCTCCATACAGGTTGCTTCTGACAATCCAGACTTGATCTGCTTAACAGAGACTTTCCTCCTTCAAGATGTCTCTGATTCCTTAATATCTCTTCCTGGTTACTCCCTCCTCCGGTATGATAGACCTGAGCCTCGGCCTGGTGGTGGGGTGGCTATCTTTGTCAAAAACTCTCTTCCTCACTCTCCTTGCACTGCCCTCTTTCCTCCTCACCCGCAGGAGTACCTCTGGTTACGGCTTCCTCTCCGCTCCCACCTTTTGTTCATATGTGTTCTGTACCGTCCCCCAAACAGTGATGACTCCATCTACATTTCACTGTCTGACAACATGGACCAACTTCTATCCACTCATCCCATCTCTCTCTTCCTCATATGTGGTGACTTCAACTGTCATCATGCCACCTGGTTGGGTGTGGGTTCCTCTCTCACCAGTCATGGCACCTCAGCAAAGGACTTCTGTGACTCACTGGGATTGACACAATCTGTCAATTTCCCGACCCGGATCTCAGCCAATGGATTATCTTCTCTTCTAGACTTGGTTATGACAAACTTCCCTGCTAATGTCTGCTGCTCTTCTTCTGCTCCAATCGGTTCTTCTGATCATGTGCTTGTCAAAGTGGACATCTCTCTGGCCATTCTCAGAGAGCCTCCTCAGCGTCGACGAGTCTGGCATTTCACTCAGGCCGACTGGGACGGTCTTCAAGCAGCCATCAATCGTCTGGATTGGTCTCCCATCTCCACTGCCTCTGACATCAATTCTTCCTGGGAATTCTTCCAAAGCAAACTGATCTCTCTCATGCACAGATTTATCCCATCTCGCCTTCAATTGTCTTACCCTTCCTCCCGTCCATGGTACACTGAATCTTGTGGTGAGGCAGTTGCCCTGAAACAACTTGCCTTTGCCTCTTGGAAGGCTAATCCAACTGAAGGCAATCTCAGTTCCTTCCACCAAGCTCGGAACAAGTGTGTGTCTACCCTCAGGAGTGCCAGGAAGCACTATCTCTCCTCACTCAAGAATGAACTCTCAAACCTGTCTCCTTCCTCCAAATCCTGGTGGCGTCTGGTCAAATCCGTTTCTGGTGTTTGTTCCCCCTCCATCCCCTCCCTTACCTCAAATGGCCACACAGTTGACATCGCACGTGACAAAGCCGAATGCCTCAACTCTGTGTTCGCCTCAAAATCCTTAGTCCCAAACCCATCTCTCTCTGTTCCCACCTTTCCCAGTTGAACCCAACTGCTCCTGGACTCTGTGTCCTTCTCTCCTGACAAGGTGGAGGAGTTTTTGTCAAACCTCGACTCTGATTCTGCAACTGGACCAGACGGCATCAGCCCACGGGTCCTAAAATCCTGCTCTGCCGTTCTATCTCACCCTCTCTCTGTTCTTTTCACCCTATCTTTTGCTCAAGGTCATCTGCCAGCATCCTGGAAATCAGCTAACATTACCGCTTTACACAAAAAAGGTGCAAAAACAGATCCTTGCAACTACAGACCAATCAGCCTGCTCCCAATTATCAGCAAAGTCATGGAATCCATCATTGCTTCGGATATGAAATCTTTCCTCTTCTCCAATGGCTTGATCTCTGATCATCAATTTGGTTTCAGACCAGGTCACTCTACTCTGGACATGCTGCTTCTGCTGTCTCAACAATGGATGGAGGTCCTCAATGCCAAACAGGAAATCAGAGCTGTCTCCCTTGACATATCACGGGCCTTTGATACGGTCTGGCACCCAGCTCTGCTCACCAAACTCTCCTCCTATGGTATCCATGGAAATCTCCATGCATGGCTTGCGGACTTCCTCTCTGGTCGTAGTCAACGTGTGGCCCTGAATAGATTTCTCTCATCTCCACTTCCTGTTCAGGCTGGAGTTCCCCAAGGAAGTGTGCTGGGCCCTGTGCTTTTTCTGGTCTTTATCAATGATCTCTCCGACTCTCTGGAAAATCCTCTCTATCTCTTTGCTGATGACTCCACTCTCTGCCGCTCCAATCCTCTTCCCTCAGATCGGCAGTCTGTAGCCTCCTCACTCTCTGAAGACCTGGACAAAATCACAGACTGGTCAAACAAGTGGAACATGTCTTTCAATCCTGACAAATCTCACTCTCTTACTATGTCTCTCCGAAAAGATCGACTGGACAACCCTCCCATCTACTTTCTCAACAATCCTCTCCAAGAAGTTCTGTCGCTCAAGCTTTTGGGTCTCACTATCTGCCATGATCTTTCTTGGGAAAACCACATTTCCAAGCTGGCCTCCAAAGCCAGTCGCCGACTGGGCATCCTCCGTCGTGCGAAGTCCTTCCTCGGCACACCTGAGCTCCTCACCACATACAAGGCTTTCATCCGCAGCTCAATGGAATACTGTTCTCCCCTATGGGCTGGTGCTCCTGCCTCACTCCTGGCTCGGCTTCACGCTGTTGAATCCAAAGCTTTCAAAATCATTGGAATCTCCCGCGATGAAGCTATCTCTGAGGGCCTTTCACTCACTCACCGCAGGCAGGTAGGTGGTCTTTCTGTCTTCTACCGACTCCTCTCCGGCCTTGCTCCCCCAGCTCTCTCTGTGCTCTGTCCCCCAAATATTCCTACAGGTCGCACAAGATCTGCCAGCAACCCTCTGATGGTTAAACTGCCGAAATCTCGGCTCTCTGCTCACCTTCACTCTTTAATTCCTCTTTTCTCCCGCCTGTGGAACAAACTCCCACACTCCCTTCAATCCATCTCCTCCCTCCAGGTCTTTAAAACAGCTGTTCACCACCATCTCTTATCTTCCCCCATCCATAACCTTGATCTTTTCTACCCCCACTAATTCACCCCAGATCCACCTTGTTTGAAATTCCAACTTCTTTCCTGGAAATCCTGGCAGTGTCCATATGTTTATACCTCTCCCACCCCCCCCCTCCCCTTCACATGCCTCCCCCCCAAAGCCCTCTCCCTCCCACAGATCTCTTGATGTCTCCATGTCTCTCGGTCCCTGCTCTCAAATGTTGTGTTTGTGTCCTTCCCCCTCTCTCCCCATCTTGTCTACCGCTCCCGATGTTATTTGTTTTATGTGTCTGTTTGTCTTTCTGTGTGATTAATGTTCGCTCTTTCACGAGCCTCGATCTTGTATACAAAAAAAAAAAAAAAAAAAAAAAAAGGTTTACGGCCGGATGCCTTTCCTGCCGCCAACCCTGTTTGTTGCCTTTTACGACAAACAGGGAATTACCAGTGAACTGGTACTCAATTAGCCGACCTCGGAAGGATGACAGGCTGAGTCAACCCCCCTGGCCTTAATTCAGCGATCGACCGGGATTCGAACCCAGGATCCTAGGATCCTAAGCCGGCGCCCTAGCCGCTCGCCCAACACCAGGGCTAGCCCAACATTTGGTCATTGTCATGTCCAAATATCAGCTTCCTACCTCAAAAGGTGCCTGAGATAATGCCCAGAGGAGAAAGGAAATAAATAAGTGCTTAATTAATCGATAATAATTAAATAACGAATCATTTAATTAATTAATTAAAAAAACAAAAAATACCGTTTTTTCCAAAGGACTTGCTCACTATTGTGCCGAAATTTCAGCTTTCTAGCCCAAAGGATGGCTGAGATATCGCCCGGACAAACAAACAAGAAAACAAACAATTAAACAAGAAAACAAACAAACAAGAAAACAAACAAACAAACAACCGGAGTGAAAACTGAGTACTCCCTTTCAGCGTGCATCATTGCCGGGTCCCCTTCGGTGCCCGGAAATGACGTTATGCAGCACCTTGAGATGGCATAGGAAAGGAGCGGTGAACAACAAACAAACAACCGGAGTGAAAACTGAGTACTCCCTTTCAGCGTGCATCATTGCCGGGTCCCCTTCGGTGCCCGGAAATGACGTTATGCAGCACCTTGAGATGGCATAGGAAAGGAGCGGTGAACAACAAACAAACAACCGGAGTGAAAACTGAGTACTCCCTTTCAGCATGCGTCATTTCCGGGCCCCCTTCGGTGCCCGGCAATGACGTTATGCAACGCCTGGAGATGGCATAGGAAAGGAGCGGTGTACAATAGCCTTTATAGCCAAATCACTTGGTCATTTTCGTGTCCAAATATCAGCTTCCTAGCGCAAAACGTGCCTGAGATATTGCCCAGATGAGAAAGGAAATAAATAAGTACTTAATGAATCGATAATACTTAAATAACGAATCAATTAATTGATTAATAAAAAAATATAAATACCGTTTTTGACAAAACACTTGCTCACGATTGTGGCGAAATTTCAGCTTCCGAGCTCAAAGGATGGCTGAGATATCGCTTGGACAAACAAGAAAACAAGAAGACAAACAAAAAAATAACTGGAGTTAAAACTGAGTACTCCCTTTCAGCGCGCGTCATTGCCGGGCCCCCTTCGGTGCCCGGCAATGACGTTATGCAGCGCTTGGAGCAGGCATAGGAAAGGAACGGTGTACAATAAATAGAAAATCGAGTAATTAACTTCAGTAGCTGAGCCCACGTAATTGCCACACAACAGACGAGGAGGATTACAGGTGGGGGAGCACGAACACGGTGGAGTTATAATAAATCAGGAGGCACAATGTGCCCTAAATGGTCCTTTCCAGAGCTATCTCTATTGGCACGAGTGAAGCCACGAGAAGGGCTCCAGCGGGCAGCTTACCATGCCGATCATCGTGACGTGGTAGATTAAAGTTAACAAAGTAGCAGATAGATCATACTGAGATAGGGAGGATTAGAGCGAGGGTAGAAATGTACCAAGAGAATATACAGTGTCCGTCATTAGCGTATGTACACATGACTTCAACATACGATGTTCACAATACACATTATGCGATCCCTCACGGAAAATTCCCAGGGATTGTGCAAGCAACATACTCACTCGAGGCATGAATACAGAAGTGTTATAATAAACCAGGGTAAAACAATCTTTTTAATTACAGGCGCACGTGTAAACATTATTATAATTAAATTTGTGTGGTTGACAACAAATCACAATATGCAGCCTCAACATACGATCTTCACAAAACACATTACTCGATCAGTCCAGGGGGAAAAAACCTCGGGCATTGTATAAGCACAAGACCCGAATGGAGCTTGAAGGCCAATTATCCGCTTTTACCTGGTGTCCTTTTTTAAATGCAAACATAGCCCTCAATCTTCCTCGGGATGAAAGAGGAGGCCATGCAAAGTTTGGTTGCATTGGTTCCTGTAGGGTTCCAATGCATAAACAAACAAACTTGCTTCTTTATATATTAGATGTTGATGATACCCAGAATCCTTTTCCAATTAGCCTGATGATGTTCTCTCTTCCGCAACTCCGAATTCTTGTTTCTCTGAAATTCAAACATGGATGTTCATGAATCCTTCTACTATTAATTTGCAATTGGTCAACGGCTTTGACACCAATACAAATTTTTATTATGGACCCTAGATATCAAAAAGCTACATATATTGAACCAACAGTTTCAAATGGAGCACCTTGCCGCCATTAGAGCATTTAGGTGGTGTCAGATGTGGCAATAAATGCGAATTGTTGCTCCCTGCTTGCCAGCTTTATGACACACGCCATATACATTTTTGCCTCCTCTATCCCTAACCCGTTTGGAATCCCATGCGGGCACGGGCAACTTGCTAGTTTTTGCAGTATAACAATACAGCTGAGACTCACATGCTGATATGATACTTGGCTCTGCATCCATCTTTAAAGATCCAAACCCAGACAGTGATCATGTATCACTACCTGATCTCTGCTTGAAGCTCAGAAAGTTGATATAGTCCTTGTGCCCACCGTCGAATTTTGAAGTTTGACGACCAAAAAAGAGGGCAAGTCGCCACTATATTTTTCAGTTAGAATTATATATTGCCTGTGTGAAAAAATGTGATGGACATTTGAATTCGGTCGCTAAACCCATTTTGGTGGCCATTTTCCAAAATGGCCGCCAATTTCATATTTCATCAATTTTCATATTTCATATCTCATAAATTTGGCCGTAACTTTTAATCGGCTGGTCTGAGGCACATGCTCCGCGACATAAGATATGTTCAGTATGTCGTTTGGCATATTTTATAGTAAACTAAAAGGAAATTGGTTAACTAGCTGTCGAGATAATTGAGAAAATATGTCACAAATGTGAAATTTCAACGCAAAAATGCCCAACAAAACCTGATAGCATTGCAATATATATTACATTTTTTCATATACAAGCAACATGTAAGACTAGCTGAAAAATATAGTGGCGACGTGCCCTCGTTTTTGGTAAACAAACTTCAAAATTCGACGGTGGGCACAAGCACTATAATCTATATATTTAAATATAAATGCATCTATCAAACCAGCAAAATATAATAGATGTGTTGTTTGTGTATTCTCAGGTATTGAGTGAATCCCAAGCCAACAAGACAAACCATGGCTGAAGCAGAATTGAAAGCGAAAAAAAGGAAATTGTCTCTCCAAACATGCATTATGGCCGTCAGAACCGCAGGTCATGCGTGCCTTCAGTGTGCGGGTGTTGCCTGAGGTGGAGCAACTTCGGGATTTAATTTATTCCCTCTGTCAACCCACGTCCAGATGGGTACGCAGTTGACCCTGACTGCCACATGGGTTATTAAAAGAGTTCTTCCCAAATATAGGGTTAACGGCCCCTTCTTAGTGCGGCGGCCCGATTTGTTTGGTTGTTTCCCTCAAGGTACTCTCTTCCTGTCAGTTACCTTATGAGGTAGCGACAGTGCTGTGAGTTACCAATGAGGTGTTAAATTACTCATGGGACTCCCCTCAATAATTAATAACCACACAGGCCCGCCACAACGCTACTCCTCTCTCGGCTGAGGAGTGGTTAATTTCGATAACCACCAAAAGCGCAGGTCATACGTCACTTCAGTATGCGGATGTTGCCTGAGGTAGTATAACTTCACAATTTAAGTTATCCCCTCTGCCAACCCACTTCCAGGTAAGTACGCAGTTCACCCTACCTTCCACATAAGTTATTTAAAGAATTCTTCCCAAATATAGGGGTAACGACCCCTTTCTTAGTGCGGTAACCCGATTTATTTAATTGTTTCCTTGGGGGGGCTCTCTTCCTTTCGGTTAACTTGGGAGGTGAACACAGGGCTGTGAGTTACCAATGAGGTGTTGGATTGCTCATGGCACCCCTCTCTATGGTTGATGAGCACATAGCCCCACCACGGCCCTGCTCCTCTCGACTGGGGAGTGGTTGATTTGGATGGCCGTCAGAACCGCAGGTCATGCGTGCCTTCAGTGTGCGGGTGTTGCCTGAGGTGGAGCAACTTCGGGATTCGGGATTTACTTCGGGATAATTGCAAAATCGAAAATCAAGAGTGTTTTTATTTTCAACTGATCTGATTACTATTTCGTGATATGCAGATGCTGAAATTATTTCATAATGTATAGATAAGACATTGTAGATGATTTAAAAGAACATATCATTCACAAAACTTCAACAATTAACCCTATGTTAACCCTTTTTATGTAAGCATTGTTTCTTCGATTTCCGAAAATTTCGGTCACCGTCTGTACAAATGTGAAACCTGCTTTAAATAGAGCATTATGGTGCTTCAAGAATATTGTGACTAGTAAATGCTCAATGAAATATGTCTTATGCCTTGCTTTCCTTGCATAGGTGTGTGTGTGTGTGTGTGTGTGTGTGTGTGTGTGTGTGTGTGTGTGTGTGTGTGTGTGTGTGTGTGTGTGTGTGTGTATGTATGCAGTAGATTGGTGAAGAACTAAGATATCTACAATGGATCTACCAACTTGTGACCAGGATCCTACACCGCAGAAACGTGCAAAAATGAGCTGCATCATTCATTGCACTGCCGACGATTCGGAGCCAGCAACGCTGCAAGGTCTTGAATCCTGGAAAACCCTGCTTAGAGCGGCAGAAATAAGAAAACGCACTCCACTCTTGGAGATAGCCAGGGGCCTAGAAGAAAGTGAAGTACCACAGATTCAGTATCGTCGCAAATGTCGCAGTGTATTCACTATGAAAAAGCTTCTTGAAGCCATCACAAACCGTGGTATCCAGAACCAAGGTGCTGATGTTAAAGCTAAAGATACTGGTACAAGAAAATCATCTGGAGATGCGACCAAGTACTTCAAGAGTATACGAAAGGCTATGTATCTTCTGCAACAGCTCAGGCAAATACCTGCCAGGAACACGTACACGAGAACGCCTGACACTGTGTTTGGAGTTGAGCTGATGCCAAAGTTTGTGAAGCAGCAACTAGGAAACTTGATGAAAAAGTTCTTGCAGCAGTGAGTCCAGACCTTGTTGCAGCAGAGGGACAATACCACAACTCTTGCTATAGATTGTACACAAAAGAAGAGACTACAGCCACATTTAGTATGAGTGAAGACCTTGAAGAACAAGAGTATGAGAAAGGGGTGGAACAAGGACACGAGCAGCTTATCATGTACATCAGGAATGACCTTTGGCCACATCCTGATGTTTTTTCCATTGACGGAGCTCACATCAAAGCTTGAAGAATCCCTGCAATCTCTTGGCATTGCACAAATTAAGCCATCGACCAAAAAACACATCCGCCGAAAGTTGGAGAGTACTTTCACTGGATCAGTCCACTTTGTCTCTAATGAGAAGGGTAAGGTTCTTCTCGATCCAGACAGTATATCAATTGGAGCTCTTGTCAAACAAGCCCACAAGTTAAAACAGGATCTCCAGACAAAATTGAGGATTTTAGACCATCACGGAAGAGGATGTCGTCACAAAAGCGGCCATGGTGTTAAGAAACGGCATCAAGAAGCAAGATGCACCCCAGACATGGCCACCTGACACAGAAAAATGCATGATTCCTGAACTAGTTACTACATTCCTGGAGACACTGCTGACTGGCGAGAATGATTGTGATCAACTGATCATCCTTCGCCAAGAGTCCAACGCCTGGTAACTTCATTTGGCAATGATCTGGTATTTGCTGTTACAAATGGCAGGACAAAGCCGCCTAAGCGTGTTCTTCTCCCTTTTGCCATTAAGTCTTTGACAGGAAACGAGGAACTGATACGGATCATGAATAGACTTGGCCACAGTATGTCTTACTCGCAGCTGGAGGACGTTGACACAGCATTGTGTCTTCAGAAGCTCGAACTTGCAGATGAAAATACAATTTGTCCAAACGCTCATCCGCATGTTTTTACAACTGTTGCATGGGACAACATAGACAGACTTGAAGAGACACTCAGTGGTGGTGGTACATCCCATAGAGTGAATGGCATTGCTGTCCAACGGAAAGTTGAAGGACCTTTACCACAATCAGCACTCCCAACATTAACTAAGTCAAAGAAGAGAAGCATCTCCCCTATTCCACTTAGACTCCCAACTTATAATGTTGGACAGAGAGCTGGACCACCCAAGATAGAAACTGCAGACACTGACACTACAAATGTGACCCAGCAGGCAAAGTACAAGAATCTCATCTGGCGCTCATCACTCGGATCACAGCTGCTGATAAATCAAACCATCCGTAGCTGGACATGATTTAATATCCAGATCCGCATTGACATCACAGTGGTCTAGGACACAGTCACGTACCTACCCACTATCAATGCACCTGCAACTGACATGTCCACAGTGAATGAAGTTTTAGAGCAAACACTCTCCATCATACAGTCCTTACAACTTGAAGAGATAGTGTGTGTCTTCGATCAGGCTCTGTTTGCCAAGGCTGCAGAAATCGTTTGGAAGCAGGAGAAGTTGTTGTTGACTCCAGTCAGCTTCCCCCTTGTGAAGATTGTCTCTTCATGCATGCCTTACGAGCAAACTATCAGGCTGCAATCTGGCAGAGGTGTTTGGAGTGCAATCCTAGCATACCCTATCCAATGGCGCATGGATGGAAGATTCATGATGGGGATCTGGCCATTGAGTGGATGAGAGGTACACCTGCACCAGAGGCTGTGTTGGACCTGCTATCCTGCTCATGTGTACGATCATGGAAATTACCAATTTGCAAATGCCTTGGAAATGGTCTGAAATGCACACACATGTGTAAGCTTCAAACCTGCAGCAACCAAGCAAGCAAATGAACTAGAACAAATAGAACTGAATGATAGTGATGTGGACGATTGTGACCCCGACTGAGTTTGTCCCAATGACATGAAAGAAACTGTTTGTAGTCTAAACGCTCTTCAAATAACAAGATTATAATGGATGAGCATTACCTAGATGGTGTTCACAACAAGTACAATGGCTTATTAGACAATTTGAATATTTTTGTGCATTATTGAAACAGAGATAATAAAACTTATTTATTTATTTTGTGATTGTTTTATCTGCTTATGTTCTTATAAATGTGTAACGTTATACCAACGCTTGCGGGTATGTCAATGATAAAACACATTGGAGACATATTCACTGGTTTTCCAAAAATATTGTCTGCAAGTCATAATATATGTCATATACAGTCATTTTATATGGGGGCGGGTTTGTTTACAGGCAATGACTACATTTTTCGGAAATCGAAGAAACAATGCTTGCATAAAAAGGGTTAATATGAAGTTAATTGTTGAAGTTTTGTGAATCCCTGGTTATTAAAATCATCCACAACGTCCTATATATACATTGTGAAATAATTTCAGCCTCTACATATCACGAAACAGTAATCAGATCAGTTGAAAAGAAAAACAGGCTAAATTTTCGATTTTGCAAATGAAACATGACCTTTTGACCTCCGAGGAAGTCACCTGATAATTAAAGGTGTAAATTGGATTACAATTGTGTAGATATATGATGTAGCTTCACAATGAATCATAATTTGTCAAAATATGTTCAGTAGAACTGAAGTTATAAGCAAAAATGCGACCCCTCTCCCCTAAAATTCAACTTCCAGATTATATGGAGGTGGGTTTGTTTACAGAGTGATCACTATCATTAAGCCAGTAGATAGGCAGGCTTATCGTACCAAAATATAAACTAGAGACATGTACAAAGACGACAAAAATACCAAAATTGTTTGCTGACCTTGGGTGGTACCAATTTGTTAAAATATCAGTATTGGCCCCTGGACGATACGACGCTTTAGCAAGAATCGTCATGGTTTCCTTTTTCTTTGAATTCACAGCAATTCGGGTTTAAAATCGACCCTGCTCTAAAGACCGGACGAGCAGATGCCAAACTTGTGCAACAGCAGCAGCTTGTTTTTGTACGATCCATTCACGTGCTGGATCCCAAGAACCTCTTTCGATCTAATCTTTGTGGTGCCTTCGGCATTGGAGTTTGCAAATGGACCGAAGCCATGAGTCATTTTCTGAATGTTGCCAAATGATATTTCAGGAAAATGATGCAATATTCTCTGAAATATTGTTGTCGTCCTTCTCTTCCTTTCAGGTTGGGCAAGAACGGTGCTGCGGTGAAGTAGCTTGAATCGAGGCCTGATCTCGATTACCTTCGGGGTGATGGATTCATTTTGGCAGTGCCAGGACCGGTGATGTCCTGGCACCACCTTGCCTGTGTTTCATGCTCATCCACCGATCGAAATGGAAAAATGAAAACCTGAAAAAAAAAAAAAAAAATGAAAAAAAAAAATGAAAAAAAAAAAAATGAAAAAATTAAAAAAAAAATTAAAAAAAAACCTCGTTCAGCGGTTTATACGTCATTAATACGTCGATGTTATGATTGTTGCTTGACGTGTGATTCTTGAACAGCGGTTGTTCAAAACATTTTCGTCTTCAAGAAGAATTGAGGAAAAAAGGCATTAACCGAACTGTTACCTTTTTATTTCGTTACCTTCAAAGTGATATTAATGCTTGGGCATCCCCCCCCGCTCGCCCGTCCATTTTTCTTGTGCTACCCCATGCTGTTCCTTCTTCCCCAATATGGTCGCTCCATTGACGAAGGGTTATTTGTTACAACCTTCTGAAATAGTTTTAAAAGCTGCAGTCATTGCAAACAAATTGTACCTTTAACATTTCCTAATGAGAGAGCAAAGGTTATTCATGAAAAAAAAAAAAATTTGTGCAGAGAATGATCAGTTTTAGTTGTTACTCGTATAATAACGTTCCAGTGACGCAATGAATGTGACATGTGACATGTCACATGTGACATGGATATGGATATCACCCCAGGTATCCATGAAACATGGTGGGTGGTGAATATTTTTTTTCCCTTTTTTTCCCCCTCGAATGAAGTTTTTCTTTTTTCTATTTGTGGTGTTTGCATTTTGTGAAGAGCTTTACATGAATTAATGATTGAATGAACCAATGAATGATCGAATGATCAATAAATTAGAATTTATTCTAGAATGCCTCCACTTTGAAACTGGGAAAAGGAAAAGTAGTGTTTCAGGTTATTGGATGAATGTGCAATTTAACGTGAAATAAAAAAAATGTAAAAATACTTTTGAGTTTTTTTTAAATTTAATAGTAGACCAGCTATTTATGAAAAAGTTCTCTAAAAAAACTTTGGATGCCATTTTCTGTTAAAAGCAGGCATCCATGCTGGATCACTTTGGTTGGGGTGTGTGGAAAATGGTGTGGGTGGATGCCACCCTGGATTTTGACCTTGAAGGTCATTTTCAAGGTCAAATGGACCTAAAACATGCCAAAATGGGTATATCGTTAGCCTATTTTTCATAACAGTTTCTGTTGCACTTAGAAATTTATAACCTTATTAGATCAATTGCCCGTAGGATGTAGAAGAATATGTGAGTCGATTCCACCCTCAATGTTGACCTTGAAGGTACTTTTCAAGGTCAAATCGACCAAAAAGTGCTAAAAATGGGTATTTTCGAGCCTATATTTTATATTACAATAACTTTCTGTTGAATGTAGAAACAGGCATCTGCATTGCATCAATTGCCTGTAGGTGGGGAACAAATAAGTGGTTGGATGCAACCCTGGTTTTTGACCTTCAAGGTCAATTTCTAGGTCAATTGACCCCCTAAAATAGAAAAAAAATGGATATTTTCTCGCCTATGTTTTGACAGCATTTTCTGTTGTGTGCCGGAACAGGCATCCATGTTGAACGCTTGGGGTGTGTGGAAAGCTTGTGAAAAAGTGGTGTTCTTTGTCAGACCTGAAGATAAACACAGTGACATCATTATAAATAAATAATCGTGAATTTATACTTTAATTGTACAAAGGAGTCACATAATTTTGTATGAAAAAATGTGAAAGAAAATATTGTCTCAAAATGTTTGTCAAATGTGTTGTGTGAAGTAATTAATATTTGCTTTGCTTCCTTTTTTCAGCATCCTGCCTTTGCAGTTGAGCCCTGGTTGACGCGATGGAGCCAGTGGCCATACTCAAGCGGAAAAGTGGACAGAGAGTCGCAGAATCTGCATCATGCTTTTTCTGTGAGAACACTACGCCAGTTGCTGACCTTCGCACACTCGCACAGGGTCATCTCAAGGGAAAAAGAGAGCTAAAGTGGTGCAGCGGAGCGGAGAAAACTGTGTGATAGAAGCAACGTGGACATCATAGAAAGACTCGAGGCACTATCTGAATCAGACTTTGAAGGATTAGAAGTCAAGTGGCACAAGACATGCGACACTTGCTACAGTGTATTTACATCGGACTCCAAGCTCTCCAGACTGAGAAAACAACGTCTGCCATCGAGTACCAGTACTGATGTTCAGGCAGGCCCTTCCAGCAGTACTGCATGACAACCAACATGACGCAGCTCCTTACCTGCTGTTGACTGGAAGAAATGCATCTTTTGCCAGCAGCAAAGCAAGGTACCACTTCACAGAGTGACCACGCTGGGGAAGTCAACAGAAATAACTGAATATGCCAAATCGGATCTGGTAATGAGGACACGACTGGCAGGGGTTAGTGACTTGATTGCAGCCGAGGGATGCTACCATCTACCTTGCTGGGTTGCTTTTGAGCGAAGATGCAAAAGGCAGAAAGGAACATCAACATCACAAAGAGCAGACAGAGACTGGTGCATGGGCAGGCTATGTATGGACTTAACCAGAGGATTGTCCCACTGTCCCGGGGTCATGTATACGACATGGGGAAAGTATGGGTCCGGTATGAGAGCATCTGCAGGGAAGAGGGTGCACAGGTGCCTCTGAGGTACAAGAGACGATCAACGTTCTATGAAGAAGTCCAACTGTCAGTCGGATCGAAAGCCAGCTACGTCCGACCACTCTCTCAAGGGCACTTGCTGATGTATCCTGGTGAGCAATCAGATGTCATCATTTCGAAACATCTCACAAAGTCATGTCAACATTCCATGTTCTTATCTGATTCGTAGTCTACAGGAGATGAAGGACAATACAGCGAAAGAATAGGCTTCCAAGGGAACAACATCTTCCAAGACATGGTGCACGTTGCGCTCCAAATAAAGCAAGACCTTCTTGACACCCCAGGACATCCCAGCATGTGGCGAGGAATTGATGAGGAGCATGTGGCACAGGTGATCCCAGATAGCCTCCACTTGTTCCTCCGGCTCCTGTTTGGAGGCACCGTTGTCGTGAATGACGGTCTGGTGGATGATGGCGACATCAGGCGGAAAGCTTGTAGCGTAGCTCAGGACATTGTGTATGCAGTGTCCAACAGTCGGAAACTGACACCAAAGCACATTGGGCTGGGGATGGCTCTTCACCAAGCTACACGATCTGAGGCTCTGCTAGATCTTTTCCATGCCGCCAAGCATAGCATTGGCATCGACACGGTCAGACGAATCGACACCTCCATAGCAGAGGGTATTCTCGACAAGTTTGCCATGCATGGCACTATCTACATCCCAGATAACATTGCCATGGGGAGGATGGTCCACTATTCCTGTGACAACATTGACGTCCTTGAAGCCACACTGGATGGAAAGAATACCTTTCACTGTACACAGATGATGGTGTGGCAGAGAGGACCAGCACCATCAGATGACAGTCCAACAGAAAGGGGGATCGTGAGGTCCAGGGCAATCAAATCTGATGCTCTGAAAGCATTTCAAGCTATTGATCAGGCTCGACTACCATCTAGCCAGAGGCCCTCACCCTCCTTCAGTGAAGCTAACAAGATAGACATAGATGGCTGGTTCGACAATGACAAAGAAAGGCCGGAGGCAAGGTTGAAAGACTTTGCGTGGGTGGTCTCCCGTTTTCATGATGAGGTTCAAGCAGTTCCAGCATGGAGGCCCTTCAATGAGGCAACCAGTCTCACTGACCCACCCGCAACTACAGCGGGTATGCTGCCAATTCTTCAGGCCCAAGCTGATGACAATGATACCATGACCACTGTCATCAATCGGTGTGCCAGCATTTCAGATCACCTTGGCCTGAAGCATACAATCATCACTGCACATCAACCATTGTACAGCCGGGGCAAGGAGCTGGTATGGGCCAACCCAGAGTTTGAAAACGTCATTTTCGTGATGGGGGGCCTACACATCTGCTTCAACTTCCTGAAGGCCATTGGGCAACATATGGAGAATGCTGGTCTCGATGATTTGTGGACTGAATCCGGCGAGTATGCCACAAACACCACTGAGACCATGATGGAGGGAAAAGCATACTACCGTGCTGTCCGGGGTCACAGGCTGACCTATGAAGCACTTTGGCATATCCTGTGGCCACAGTTTGAGATGTGGTTGGTAGAAAATGGTCATGCCGATGATGCTAAATTCAAGGAACTGGCCCAGCTGGTGTCTCAGAAGTTCAGACAGAAAGACGGTAACCGGGACGATCTCAACACGGCCGTGTACATGTACAAGCTATCACAAGTTCTAGGAGGTACCAACATCCAAGACCTCCTGTTAGAATTTTCTGCACAATATGCAGAGAACCCAAACTACAGATTCTGGTTGACGTACATGAAGATGGTGGAGGTCTTGTTAGACTTCATCCTAGCTGAAAGGGATTGAAAGGGAATCCCCAAAAGGGATTCTTTGTTCAATTTGACCTTGAAAATGACCTTCAAGGCCAAATCCAGGGTGACATCCACCCTCATATTTTAAACCATCCCACAGGCAATTGATTTAGTATGGATGCCTGCTTTTATAGTGGGGCGGCTTAGCCCAAATATTCAAAAGAATTGTGCATTTTGTGAAACAAGCACCAAATTTGGCACAAATGTACATTAATATGTTGCGAACATTTTCAGATATTGGGCCACTTGAAATTCCGTAATTTTTTTTTTCAAATTTTTTCAAATTTCGTAATTTCAAATTTTTCGGGTGACACCGTCACAATTTCGGTCTTCGAGGCCGGCCGATAGGCAAAGTGTGACCGGAAGAGACGAGGTTCTCCTGACCACGTGGCCCTCGATCTGGGAAGCGAGAGGCGTTCCATTAGTGGACGCGCCCCTCACGCCCGACTTTTGGGCGGCCCCGGCAGGCCGTTTGTTTTGACGTTCCGTGACAGGCCCCGCACCCCCACCTCCGGGCCGACCGGAAGCTTGTGCTGAGTACATCATACCTGAACAACTCAGTGAGGCAGAACACAGCAGTGCACACCAGGGTGACCCCTTCAGTGCATAAACCAATTAACCTGTCCACTGCAGGGCATATAGAAATGAAGTTATTTTCTGCATATAATAATAATATAAGTTCAGTTCTATATAACAATTTCTGTTATCACCACTACCACTACAACTACCACTACTACAAGCTTTGTCTGGAATTTTGTGGACTAACAGACAAACAGACATACAGACAAGCTGGGATCAAAACATTACCTCCTTCCACCATTGAGTGTAGAGGTAAACATCATGGAAATTATATCATGCCCTAGATTTAATTCATGCTTACCCGTGTATTTGCTTCACTGGTTCACAAGGTCTTTTGCATACATGTAATTCAGACTCTCGTCTTCATTGCTGACCACACAATGTTCGCAACATATTAATGTACATTTGTGCCAAATTTGGTGCTTGTATCACAAAATGCACAATTCTTTTGAATATTTGGGCTAAGCCGCCCCACTATATCGGCCGGCCTCGAAGACCGAAATTGTGACGGTGTCACCCGAAAAATTTGAAATTACGAAATTTGAAAAAATTTGAAAAAAAAAATTACGGAATTTCAAGTGGCCCAATATCTGAAAATGTTCGCAACATATTAATGTACATTTGTGCCAAATTTGGTGCTTGTATCACAAAATGCACAACAGGTTTGCTATGCTGCTACACTATTAACAGGAAATGCCACCCAAAGATTTTTTGTTTGACTTGGATGCTCCACTATAATGTTGTACTGAAAAGTGTGGATATATGGGTGAAGGAATGGTGCTTGATTTATTTATATATACCAGCGTGACTCGGCACGCCCCGCGCGCCTCACCGCACGTCGTTTCAGAGGGGTCGGCATCTTTGACCATTTCGGGGTGCTTTGGGTCTTCAGGGTGTTTTGGGTCTTCGGGGTCTTTTGGGTTTTTGGGGTATTGGTGGTCTGAAGGGTCTTGGTGGAATTAACGGGTCGGCAAAGGTCTGAGGGGTCTCAGCAGTCTTAACGCAATTAAGAGGGTTAATAATTTAGAGTGTGGTCATTTTATTTGAAGAAGAAGAGGAAGACTTGAAGTTGAAGCAATATAGCTTTGGAACAGACAACATGTTCTTCAAGGTAATTTGTCCAGCAATTTATGTACTTACGATTTTAGTCTAACTCCAATGCAATAGCTGATGATTTATTTGCATAAATGTATTGCTCGATATTATGCTGTGCGAGTCGTATTTGCGCAAAAACCAAAACTCAAAGTCAAACACTGTATATGTCTTGCCTCCGGTCCTAATTATATTGCATATGGTCCAATGAACCACTAAAATAAAAATGGTACTTTTGTAAAGTCGTTCCCCCAAAAATTGCTAAGCTGCCTAACTATATGAGGGTTAAATGCATTTTAAAAGTCAACTCAAACCGGGTGGAAGCGTAGCACAGCGGGCTAAGACGGAAACCATGCATTCAACTTGGTGGATCTACAAAGGTTCGAACCGATTGGCTCGATCCTGGGCCCCAGTGTGCAAATTAAAACGACGCCGCGGGAAATGAGTCTCGACCCTGAAATGCGTCAAAACGGACGCAGGCGCTTCCACCTTTTGCAATTTAAACGTAATCAATTAATTAATCAAACATCTTCATCACTGAAAAGCTAATTAATGCATTTGAAATCATCCACTGGGAACGTTCCTTTGTCGTGACGTCACATTCAACTTATCGTAAATGTTGTTTTTTTTTAAAGGTATTTTAAAATAATCTTGTTAACCCTTAAATACTTATAACCTTTCGGCTTATATTTCAAGTCGATGATGTCTCCATCCGGGAAAGGAAAAATAAAATAAAATATCAGTTTCCTTTCCAGGAAGAAGAAGAAGAAGAAGCCTCCGGCTAGTGACCGACTTACTGTAACTGTAATGTTCGTGTCATAATATTAATAATATGGGTTGAAGCTCACATAAATGTACAATTGCAGAATAGAGTATCTGCCTTCTTCCCACGATTCGTATGCACTGAATTGCAAAAAAGATGTTGTCACGTTTGTGGGAAATGTCGTTCATTTTGGAGGTATGTTGCATCGCATTGTCAGTTCGGCAGTGCTTTCGCAAATACGAAATAGGACCTTTTCGTGTTTATTTTTGTTTTTCTTAAAGTTTACTCAACACCGACGCCGTTTACGCCACGTGATTTTCACTGTTGGTGCTGTTGCAAAAAAACACCTTTGCCAAGGAATCAAGCCTTTTTGTGACAAGCATTAAATGGGCAGGAAATCGATCTCCAAAGGTACACTGTACACTGTACAGGCTTGGCGACAGCCTGCGGGCGACGTGGCGGGGTGCTGGCCGTAATAGTCCTTGTGCCCACCGTCGAATTTAGAAGTTTGACTACCAAAAAAGAGGGCAAGTCACCACTATTTTTCAGTTAGAATTATATATATTGCCTGTGTGAAAAAATGTGATGGACATTTGAATTCAGTAGCCAAACCAATTTTGGTGGCCATTTTCCAAAATGGCCGCCAATTTCATGTTTCATCAATTTTCATATTTCATATCTCATAAATTTGGCCGTAACTTTTAATCGGCTGGTCTGAGGCACATGCTCCGCGACATAAGATATGTTCAGTATGTTGTTTGGCATATTTTAAAGTAAATTAAAAGGAAATTGGTTAACTAGCTGTGGAGATAATTGAGAAAATATGTCAAATGTGCAATTTCAACGCAAAAATGCCCAACAAAACCTGATATCATTGATTCAGGCCAGGCCACAATATATTACATTTTTTCATATACAAGCAACATGTAAGACTAGCTGAAAAATATAGTGGCGACGTGCCCTCGTTTTTGGTAAACAAACTTCAAAATTCGACGGTGGGCACAAGCACTATAATCTATATATTTAAATATAAATGAATCTATCAAACCAGCAAAATATAATAGATGTGTTGTTTGTGTATTCTCAGGTATTGAGTGAATCCCAAGCCAACAAGACAAACCATGGCTGAAGCAGAATTGAAAGCGAAAAAAAGGAAATTGTCTCTCCAAACATGCATTATATGCACGAAAGCGTCACCACTGCATGAACTATCATCACCACAAGATTAACAATCATGGGTCGTATTGCAGGCAGCCACAAGGGTAAGGCAATTTGAACCAATTCTTAATTTGAAACATGATTCAACTGTTGTACCCACACTGCATTACCATAGACAATGCAGAGCACAGTTCACCCACAAAAAATCATTGGCCAGTTTGTCAAAACAGGGAACATCCACAAAAGAAGACAATACCTCAAACCCAAGAGAATCATCACGACAAGTCTGATGTTGCTTGTTTGGTTGATCTCATGGATAACAACTGGACGAATCCCTTTGGCAGAGATCCATCAGATCTTGTTAGTATATCTACTGGGGCAGTTGCTACACCTGAGGTTTCAAGTAGCCTGCTGACACCATGCAAACAGGGAAAAGAAGCTTACACAGTATTCCAGGAGCAACGGCTTCAAAAGGGAGAGGGCTTCCATGACACGATCAAGAAGCTCAAGTTGAAAACTGACCCTCGGTTGTTCGCGAACATGGTTCTCATTGCCCAAAACCGAAAACCGAAAACTGGAGATGCGTGATGTCCTATGTCATCCTCTTGGCCCATTACCCTGGGCGCTAGCAAACATGGATGGCACTATGAAAAAGACGAATAAAGCTGTTTTGTCGAAACACCTAGAGACCAAAGTATCACCAGTGGAGGAAGTCCCTCACCCATCTGCTACCCTCATCGATGTAATGGGACTCATCCAGAAACTTCATGGTGAGAATCGCACATTCAATGAACTCTCTGATCATGTATTTGCACAAATGTTCCATGCCAGCGAGGGAAGTGAGAGAATCGATGTGGTATTCGATATCGACCAAGATCAATCAATCAAAGCCACTGAGCGCGCTAATCGTGGTTCAGAAGATGGGGTTGCCTTCATCAAGATAATGCCAGGCCACAAGATACAAAATTGGAGGCGGCTGTTGTGATGTACCGAGAGCAAAAACCAGCTCACTTCTTTCCTAGCTGAAAACTGGAAAGACCAACAGAAGAGAGAGAAGCTTGGAAACTGAGTTATGTTTGTGACGTGTGGTGATCTCTGCCTGAAGCTTACCCACGACAGTTGGCAAGAAGTTGAAGATCTCAACTCAAGCCAAGAAGAGGCTGATACACGCCTATTGCTGCATTCCAAACATGCCGCAGACAGCTATTCATCCCTGATCTGTGTCACCGAAGACATTGATGTCCATCATTTGCCTCGCACTGAGTTGTGATATCAACAGCAAACTCTTCAGAAGACGTGGAAACAAATCATCAGTCAGGCTTGTCGACATCACCAAACTGGCTGCAGCACTGGGACGAGATGTTTGTAATGCCTTATTGGGACTTCATCCATGGACTGGATGTCATACTGTCAGCTCACTTGCTGGGCAAGGAAAGTTGAAAGCGTTGAAAATTCTCCTACGCGATGAGAAGTTCAGAGAAGCCTTTGCGTCACTTGGCAACAACTGGGACATCTCAAACGAGTTATTTAATGTCATTCAAGATTTCTCATGCCAACTTTACTGCCGCAACACTAAAATAAGTGAAGTAAACGAGCTACGATACCAAATGTTCCGTAGCAGAAGCGGGGAAATCGAGTCCGGACAGCTTCCCCCATGTGAGGACACACTTCGACAACACACACTTCGAGCAAACTACCAGGCTGCTATCTGGAGACGTAATTTGATTAACTCCCCAGACATTCCCAATCCTATCGCAGGTCATGGATGGACATCAAGTGGAAACGGCATTCCAGTTATAAAGTGGATGACAGGTTCCCCAGCTCCAGAGGTCGTGACAAAGTCTCCTGTCTTGCAAGTGTGCTCGATCTTGCCGGCCATCTGACTGCACATGTATTATCAATGCACTCAAATGTACAGAAGCCTGCAAGCTGTTGACATGCTCCAACATGGTGAATGACGAAGAAGAATTTCTACAGGATGAAAACGTTTCGTCGGATAGCGATGATGATTGAACACACATTGTTTACATATAAAGTCTGCAAGAACATCAGAGGCCTACACATATTCATCAATCAAAGGCGTGCGTTCTAGATGGATCTACGTGGGAGATGCAGGTGGACTTGCACCAGAAGCTAGCCTTTCCAGATATTGTGCATACAACCCTTTGGCCAGATGTTATCTGGTCAACTCAGCGAAAGATCATCATCATGATAGTTAGCAGTCCCATGGGAAGAAGGCTGTGAGGAGGCCTATGAGAGGAACAGTGCCAAGTACTGAACAGCTGATGGAGATGTGTCAACAGAGGGGCTGGAAGACATGACTATTCCCTGTGGAGGTGGACTGTCACGGATTCCCTGCGCAGTCATTTTAGAGGATGTGCCAAATGCTAGGTATTCGAGGAAGGCAGAGGAGGACAGTTATACGCAGACTAGGAAAGCAAGCAGGGAGGGCGTCATGCTGGTTATGGTATCGTCGCGAAGATCCCCATTGGAAGCCGCATAAAGACAAATGGGTCGAAACGTCCAGTGACAGCTGGCAACCATCTGATGATGTAAGCGGTGAAACAACAAGGGTAGTACGACGAGCAACCGGGGGGCATACAACTCCCAGAAGTCAGACGATACAAGCCTGACCAGAGTACGAACAGACACCATCACCGGTAAGTGGATTATTATATCATGTATATGAAATGACTGCAATCAAACGTATATCATTCTTCACCTGAAGTAACATAAAATGGCTCTACGTTAAAATTTCTGTTTGCAAATGTCCCTATATATAACACAGAACTTATAGATTTTATTCTTCATTCCGTTTTTACGGATTTGAAGAATGTTTTTTGGGTGTAAATTACCCTCGAAATGCACTGGCACAGGGAAACTCTCCACAAGCGCACAGCCTATTAATTAAATAATTAATGACAGCCAGCAATGAAAAATATTCAACCTTCCCCAAGCTGGGCAAGTTGAGCGTTTTTGCATGAAAATTACACATTTTTTACATATTTTCCCAATTATCTCGACAGGTAGTGAACAAATTTCCTTTTAGTTTACTTTGAAATATGCCAAATGACATACTGAACATATCTTATGAAGGGGGCATGTGCCTCAGACCAGCCGATTAAAAGTTACGGCCAAATTTACGAGATATGAAAATTGATGAAATATGAAAATGGCGGCAATTTTGGAAAATGGCCGCCAAAATGGGTTTAGCTACCGAATTCAAATGTCCATCACATTTTTTCATACAGGCAATATGTAAGGCTAACTGAAATATAGTGGCGCTTTGCCCTCTTTTTTGGTAGTCAAATTTTATCTGGCTCATGGACTAATAGCATCGCTCCGCTCCAATCCTTCATTCTGCCAATGGAAACATTCACTCATGTTTCCTGGAAGATGGCCGCAGACTTTACCGGACATGACACTGCTGTGCCAATTTGCAATGAGGAGTGATGAGGTTTGCTACAATGCAGTGAGTCGCAATGGGGATTGCCATGTATTGTGGAGAATGTATTTGGAATGCCGAAGGGTAGAGGCAGATCGAAATTAAGGATGAACGGCAGATGGAAATCGAAATGATAGATGAAGGGTAGATGGAGATCAAAAATTTGGGACTTCCGGTTTTGGTTTCCTCGACGTATGATGCTGGTTTGTGAGTTACACCCTCCAGCTCAACAAAGCAAATTTCCCATACCAGATAGGTTCTGTTTTACTTTTTTATTTTCATCCCTCTGTGGCAGGTCATGTTTTCGTCCAATTTTCCTTGCCAAACCGTAAATAGTTGTCTTAAACTGTTGAATTTGTGTCCCTGTTAAAGCCAGGCTTACTCATCTAGGGCTCAGCTAGTCGGCTTGTTGCTTCTGTCTGTTTTGATGCCACATTCATCATTTTTTGCTCGTTTTCTCCCAAGTATTGTTATTTCTGATCCCGTAGCTTCTTCTGTATCCATCTGGTCCACCCCCTGCATCCTCCCCTACTGCCCATTTTTATCTGCATCCCTTGTTTGCCCATTTCCAACTATTTTGTCCCTTGGCCCTGCTGTTGGTGTGTTTCCCCCTCTCTTTCTGCTCTTTCTTTTGTTCTGTTGTGTCCTGATCTGTTCGCGCTCTTTCACGAGCCTCGACAATTTCTATACAAAAACATATTTCTCAAGATACTCAACTGGCGATCACTTTCTGCCAATGTAGAGAATACATATTTCTGATAACCTTTTCAAAAAGTAAATAAATTGGCATCTGCCCACATCACATTTACATCCCCCTGCAAGAACATTATTACTGTCTAACAATGGGAGTAACCTGGTAGTTCCTCAAACAAAGATGAAGACTTTTGGTGATCAAGCCTCTTTCAAATATATGTTCCTCACCAATGGAACTAGCTGCCTTTTAGAATTAACAATTAGCTGTTAGAAGTTTGCAGAAAGAGGTGCTCTCTCCAAATGGACTGTGCAGATACCTGAAGTCTCACTTTAATGGAGACTACTTTCCATTGCATACAGTGGAGAGGGGGAATGGTGAGGGCTATGGAGAGGAGGAATGATTTACATCATATTTCCATATATAAACTGGATCAGGCCTAATTAGGATGCAACAAACAAAAATTATACTCACTAAGGTAATTTTTGTAGTTCATGTCCTTCCAAATAGGATTTATTTTTTTGCTCCCTGCCTGGTTTGTGTCTTCCATCTTGCTTTTCCTTCCTTCATATATCCTTCCAAATAAATTAATGAAAACAAAATCGATTCCTCACTAGTTACCTCCACCACCAAAGGTGGATGGGGGTTATGTTTTCACCCCTGTCTGTCTGTCCGTTTGTGAACAAAATATCTCAAAGAGTTGTGGACGGGGTCGGACGAAATTTGGCAGAGATGTAGTGTATGTGACAAGGACGAAATGATTAGATTTTGGTGAAGATCCGGATTTGGATCCGGCTACGAGAATTTTTTTAAGTGATTCTTCACCATTGGGAGATAGGGCTAAAAATGAAACATAGCAGGATATCTCAAAAAGTTGCGGACGGATTTGGACCAATTGGTGGACCGGTTGGGTGTCTGACAAGGACGATTCGATTCTGGTGAAGATTTGAATATGGATTCGGATATGAGAATTATTTAATTTTTAAAGTGATTCTTCACCATTGGGAGATAGGTCCAAAAACGATACGTAGTAGGATATCTCAAAAAGTTATGGACGGATTTGGACGAAACTTGTTGGACTGGTTGTGTGTGTGACGAGGAAGAATGGATTCAATTTTGGTGAACATCCGGATCCAGATCCAGCTAGTAGAATTTTTGTCGTGATTCTTCACCATTGAGTGATATGGCCAACCAGGCGGAGGTATGCTCTCTACTGAGTGACGTTCTAGTTTTTGATTTGTGTTGTGCGAAGTCACTAAGACCATACAGATAAGAAATAAATAAAGGTATTGCAGTACAATTTCTTCAATATCAAGAAATTAATCCACATGCTTCTATATAGTGCCGACAATCTTTAAATGTTCATGAAATCCATCTGCAAAATAGAGTTCATACTTTTATTAATAAAGTAAATATTTTGTACATGTTCCATAAGTAGTATGAAGAATATAAAATCTGGGATATGATGATAAATACAATATATAGAACAGAGGCAGAGATGAAAATTGCAATAAGGAAGCACCCTGTATATGGATGGTTGACTTGTATAAGAAGCAGGGTGAAAGGAGGAGTGCAGACAAGGAAACAAGGTGGAGGGAAAAGCAAGATGGAAGACGCAAGCCAGACAGGGAGCAAAGCGAAATTCATCGACTCGTGCAGGAGGCCAAGTAGAGAATCACACAACAATCACAACAGGAAGTGAAGTTATATTTGTCTGAGATACATTTTGTTCCAATGGAGAAGTCAAAGCTAAATATTAAACTATACTGTATTGCATTTAATCAAAAGTAACAAGTGCTATTTTATTCTCTCTTTTGCGTTCAGCCAGATTTGCTAGAAACTCTACCGCTCCTTGTTTGAAGAGTTTTTCTTGAAATCTCCAATCAGTAAAGCAAGTCTGAATCTATAAAAAATATAGTTTAAGAAACTCATGCCTTTTTTTTAAAGTGGTGTTCTCTTTCTCACACCACTTTCTATTCATAAACTCTCCGTCCCTCCCTAATTCCAAAACTCTGGTTTTTTTTCTCACCCTCTCCAACTTTATTTGTTGCATACTTCCTCTTTTTTTTACGAAGACATCTCACTTTCTCATTTAGTGTAACAGAGATTCACTTTCACATTCTAAACTTTTAAAACTTACTCCCAGACAATAAGCAAAAACTCCTTTGAGAATCCATCAAAACTACAATCGATGGATGAACGGAGAGAAAACAATTACCAAACAATTACCTCGACCTTCAAACTCTTCCAAATGGTTCCTTGCAATATCCATTTCATCCAATCACGGCGAATCTATCTCAGACCATCTGAAACACTTACTCTGTACCAAAGCGATCACATTTCAATACCATGTGAATACATACAAATGTGTCATACTTACAATGTGCAATGAGTTGCATGTGTAACAGAACTATGTCGAAATTACCTGTTGAATTAGTCAGGCACCAGTTGAAATTACTGAGCATAGAGTTAAACTTTATGATGAGGTATCTTGGAATGAAGCAGCAGCGACTTTGAAAGAAATACTAGACATTTTGTAAAACCCATTTGCTTCCTTTTTTATATAAGTAACTACAGCACAAAGTAACAGACCAACTATCTTAATTCCACAGTCACTGCAAAAAAAAGAAGCCAAAAGCCATCAGGGCATCACTGACAGTGGTTCGGAGTTTCTCCACTTTACGGCAGTTTTTGTGCCTGGCCCAGCCGAGTGGAGGTTGTTCTCCAAGCCAGATGTGATGTATGTACTTCATTTGCTTCACTTTTCTTTGTTCACAACTTCTGAGAGCCGAGGAGCACACGGGAGACAAAATTGACAATGGCAGATGCTGGTTGCTCCGGTTCGAGTTCAGCAAACAGGTGGCAGTCGTTATCTGTTGAGCTGCCTGGTTTTCTGGCCACAAATCCAAAAATCCTGCACAGGGAGGCCACAAACAAGACCAAGGTTCAGAACGTCTCAAGTCCGCTTCCTCAAACTTCAGGGCATATAGTATTATTCTTCGGGAAATTTAATCTTTTTTGGTATATTAGAGAATGATATATATATATATATATATATATATATATATATATATATATATATATATATATATATATATATATATATATATATATATATATATATATATATATATATATATATATATAGTTGCAGGTAACAATGAGTCGCTTCCTGATGGGAATATGATATACGCAATCTGGGTTCTTCATCTAGAGGGAATTTTAAAAACAGATCGCAAGTACAGTTGAGCAGTGACGTATCGAGGAAAAATGACGCTCGGGGCGAGATGTCAAATTGCCGCCCTTCGTAACTTCCCATAAGTCTTTGAATGGTGTGTGTGTCCCCCCCATGTGTGTGTCTGGGCGTGTGTGTGTGTGTGTCTCCGTGTGTGTGTGTGTGTGTTTTTTTTTTTTTTAGACAAAGCTCAAAGGTCAAGGCTGCATAAAATCATCAATTTTCATTTTCTATTTTTTAAAACAATTTACGTTATTTTGAGCATACGGAAGAAGAAGAAGATGTCTGAATACAAACAGACGCAGATGGGCTTTGCATTTTCAAATGATTTCAGATGGTTTAGCAGTTGCAACTCGTCCTACCCACCTCCCCACCCCACCCCTTTATTTCATTTCCACACACGGTTAAAAACCACAATGCGATAAGCTCCACAAACTCTTAATCCGAACCGATCTTCAAAATTCCAACTTCAGAATTGACTCTAATCATAACAGCCGTCCCAACTAAAATAGTGTTCTTTGCCAAAAACGTTTCATTCAAAAAACGCCTCTCCGAGCAGTTCCCAAGGAAGTAGGAATGAAGTTAAAAACAATTGTTAAGTTAACTAATAAAAAAAAAAACCCCAGAATGAGAATCACAGCCTCACTTAAATAAATGAAAAACCCTAAAACCTTAAATAAATTTTAAAACCCAGAATGAGAATCACAGCCTCACTTAAATAAATGCATATTATATACACTTAGTTCTAAAATTGCAAGATATTGTGGTGCTGGGCACACACGTTAAACAAAGGTAGGCCACAACGCTTTGGGTTAACTCGAGGTCTTTATTGCTTGCTCACTCGTCAGCACTGCCGTGCTCTGCACTGCGAGCCCGCGTGTATATCCGGAGGCCACGCCTCATCTGGGGCGTGGCCGACACCCACTGGATATCCGGAGGCCACGCCTCACCTGGGGCGTGGCCGACACCCACTGGTGCTCGGAATTATGTCACTGCGCCAGCGAGTCATCGTGTCCGCCACACGCTCCCCCCCAGAATTCCCGCGCACCTGAAGGGTCAGTTTGCGGGGCAAATGGATGACCCGGCCGAAGCGCCCGCTGGCGGCGTCTGGGATGCCGGGATGCCATCTGGGATGCCTCTGGCGGCATCTGGGATGGGTGCAGGGCAGGGGGGTGGCGTGACGGTGGGGTTGGGCGGTGCCGGGGTCCGCCCGCTGGGGGGCGGCCCCGACGCGGGGGCAGAGCCGCTGGCGGGGGTGGTCCAAGTCGAGGTGGGCCGGCTTGAGGCGGTCCACGGAGACGCGGTCAGGAGTACCGCCGATGTCCAGGGTGAAATGCTTCGCCCCGGTCTCCAGCACGCGGAAGTGCTCGTCGTACGGGAGCCGCAGCGGTGTCCGGTGGGCGTCGTGGCGGACGAACACGTACTCCGCCGTGCGAAGCTCTGGGGCGACGTGCGTTGGCGGGCAACCATGGTGCGCCGTCGGCACCGGGGCGAACCTCCGGGCGGTCTCCTGCAGGGCGGAGCGCTGCTGCGCCGCGGACCATGGTGCCGTGGAGTCGGGGAGGAACTCGCCCGGCACCCGCAGCGGTTGTCCGCAGACCAACTCCACCGCAGATGCACGCAGGTCGTCCTTGGGTGCCGTCCTGAGGCCCAGCAGGACCCAGGGGAGCCTGTCGACCCAGCCGCCGTCACGGAGGCTGGCCCGGAGCGCAGCCTTCATGGCGTGATGGAAGCGCTTGCACAGGCCGTTGGCCTGGGGGTGGTAGGCCATGGTGCGGTGCAGCTGGACGCCAAGCCCCTGCGCTACCGCCCCCCAGAGCTCCGAGGTGAACTGGGGGCCGCGGTCGGACGAGATGTCCGAGGGGGTGCCGAACCGGGCAACCCAAGTGGCGATGAACACCTGTGCGACGTCCGCCGCCGTCGTTGCTGCCAAAGGCACGGCCTCCGGCCACCGGGTGGTACGGTCCACCATGGTGAGGACGTGGGTGAAACCCCGCGAGGGGGGCAGAGGTCCCACCAAGTCCACGTGAACGTGGTCGAACCGACGTTCGGGCACCGTAAACGGGGCCAGCGGGGCCTGGGTGTGGCGGTGAACCTTCGCGCGCTGGTACGCGAGGCACGTCCTGGCCCAATCGCGGACGGCCTTCCGGAGGCCATGCCAGACGAACTTGTCGGCGACCAACTTTTGGGAGGCCTTCATGCCCGGGTGGGACAGGCCGTGGATGGCGTCAAAAATCTGGCGCTGCCAGCCCGCAGGCACGATGGGGCGAGGCCGGCCGAGGGAGACGTCGCACAAGAGGGCCACGCCCGCGCCGTCGAACGGTACCTCGGTGACGCGGAGGCCCGTGACGGCGGTCTGAAAAGCCTGGACGGCGGGGTCGGCGGACTGGTCCACCGCCATCCGGGCATAGTCGATCCCGAGGTGGACCGCGTGGGCGACGGACCGGGAAAGGCAATCCGCCACTGGGTTGTCCTTCCCCGCGACGTGCCGGATGTCCGTCGTGTACTCGGACATGGCCGAGAGGTGACGCTGCTGCCGGGCCGACCACGGCTCGGCGACCTTGGCCATCGCGAAAACCAGGGGCTTGTGGTCGACGAAGGCAGCGAACGGGCGGCCCTCGAGCAGATGGCGGAAGTGCCGGACCGCCAGGTGGAGCCTGAGCAGCTCGCGGTCGAAGGTACTGTACCGCCGTTCGTGCGGGCGGAGCTGCCGGCTAAAAAACGCCAGCGGCTGCCAAGCTCCCTTCACCCATTGCTCGTGCACCGCGCCCACCGGGTCGTCTGACGCGTCGGTGGTGAGGGCGATCGGTGCATCGGGCGCCGGGTGCGCGAGCATGGTGGCGTTAGCCAAGGCGAGCTTCGCGCCCGCGAACGCCGCGTCCATCGGCTCGGTCCAGGCAACGTCGCCTTTGCCCGGCTTCCCCCGGAGGGCCTCGTGCAGGGGGCGGAGGAGCTGGGCGATGCAGGGCAGGAAATGGTGATAAAAGTTCACCATGCCCAGGAACTCCTGGAGCACCTTGATCGTGCGGGGGCGCGGAAAACCCCTGACCGCCTCCACCTTGGCCTGTAAGGGGATGGCCCCGTGCCTGGTGACGCGGTGCCCCAAAAAGTCGATTTCGGTGACGCCGAACCGGCACTTGGCGGGGTTGATGATCAGGATGGCGGAGGTGCTCCTCACGGGATGCGCTTGCGACGAGGATGTCGTCCAGGTAGACGTACACGAAGTCCAAGTCGCGCAAGACGCTGTCCATAAGCCGCATTCTTCAACCCGAAGGGCATCCGCAGAAACTCGAAGAGGCCGAATGGTGTGATGACGGCCGTCTTCGGTATGTGCTCTGGCCTGACGGGGACCTGGTGGTATCCGCGGATGAGGTCCACCTTGGAGAAGAGGGACATTTTCGCCAACTGGGCGGAAAAGTCCTGGATGTGAGGGACCGGGTAGCGGTCGGGGGTGGTAGCATCGTTGAGGCGGCGGTAGTCTCCGCACGGCCGCCACCCACCGCCGGGCTTCGGCACAATGTGCAGCGGCGATGCCCCTGCGCTGTTGGAGCGCCGGACGATGCCCAGTCGCTCCAGCGTGGCGAACTCCCCCTGTGCCACGGCGAGCTTCGCCGGGTCGAGGCGGCGCGCCCGGGCGTAGACCGGTGGCCCGACGGTGGGGATGTGATGCTCCACCCCGTGCTTGACGGCCACCGCTGAGAAAGTGGGCCGCGTGAGGGCCGGGAAACTGGCGAGGAGGCGGGTGAACTCGTCCGCTGCCGGAAGCGTGCATACCAACCTCGCCGGGACCGAACCGCTCAGCAAGCCGCTCGGTGAGCCGCCCAGGGAGCTGCTCAACGAACTGCTCAGCGCGCAAGCAAGCGAGCTGAAGGTTTCGGCTTGGACAAGGCATCTGTGCCTCACGTCCACCAGCAGCCCATGCGCACAGAGGAAGTCCGCTCCGAGTAGGCCCATGGGGACACGCGGTAACGAACGACGACTGAAAGCGCTGCCCCCAGGAACCGCAGTGAGAGACAACGCTTTCCGAACGTGCGGATGGGCGTGCCGTTGGCGGCAAGCAAAGCGGGGCCCCAGCCCTCAGGTTGCTTGTCGGACGCGGAGGTAGGGAGGACGCTCACCTGCGCTCCCGTGTCGCACAGGAAGCGACGACCCGAGGAGGTGTCCGTTATGCACAGCAGGCTGCCAGTATGGCCGACGCTCATGGCAGGAAATGGGCGCCGGCCTGGCCATTTCCCGACCTGCCAAAAGTACAAGGCGGGCGGCAGGACCTGGCCTTGTGGCCGAACCTGGTATGGAAATGACCATGGTGGTTGTCGGCCGGTTGTGACGACGGTGGTGGGCGGGGTGTGGCGGCGGCCACGCACGGATCCGCCAAACCTACGCCGTGTTCGGGAGGATCCGAACGCCATGCCACGTGGCGATCTGAACCACTCGCGCCGTGCGCGGCGCCGGGATCCACGACGGCCGTGCTATATGCCGGCCGTGCGTCGTGGGCCGCGAAAAACTTGTCCGCCTCCCTGGCCAGGGCGCGCGGTTCCGTAATGGTCGAACTGGCGAGCGCGAGCCGTACCTGTACAGGTAGCTGGCGGAGGAAGAGAGCACGGAAGAGGAAATCCGCGTGGCCGTCGCCGAGCAGGGACAGCATGTAATCCATGCGGGCGGACAGTCGTGTGTCGCCGAGGACGGGAAGGTCCAAAAGACGGTCAGCGCGGTCGGCCTCTGTGAGGCTAAACGTGTCGAGGAGGTCGCTTGAGCGCCGCGTACTTGCTCTCGTCCGGCGGGTGCCGGAGGAAGGACACGACTCGGGCGGCCGTGCCGGATCCAAGGGCAGCGACCACGTAAAAGTACCTCATGTCGTCCGCCGTGACGCCCCGGAGCTGGAATTGGGCCTCGGCCTGTAGAAATCAGGTGTCGGCCTGCGCTTCCCAGAACTCCGGTAGCTTGAACGTGACAGCGTTGATGGCCATAGCGCGTTCGGGGAACAGCAACGGCTGAACCAGTCGGAGGTCACCAGTGTGGTGCTGGGCACACACGTTAAACAAAGGTAGGCCACAACGCTTTGGGTTAACTCGAGCTCTTTATTGCTTGCTCACTCGTCAGCACTGCCGTGCTCTGGACTGTGAGCCCGCGTGTATATCCGGAGGCCACACCTCACCTGGGGCGTGGCCAACACCCACTGGTGCTCGGAATTATGTCACTGCGCCAGCGAGTCATCGTGTCCGCCACAATATGGTATTTTTTGTCAGATTTCACTCCAGATTTGGAGATTATTTCGTTTGCAGCATCCAATCCTCATATCCGAATCCAGATTTAGATATGCTTCGATTATGTAATGAGAATCGATCTTGTTTCCAAGCCAAGGCATGTTTGGGTAGGCCAAAACAAAATTGCCGGCTTAAGAACCCAGCGATGTGCAGTGGGCTGAACAAGATGGCAGGCCGCCATATTGGTAAGCCACCACATCGGGTTTTTTTCTTAGGAGAACCTCGTTAATCATCTTCAAAAAGGGTGTTAAAACACACCCAAACACCCAGTTTTCATCCTTGCAATCTGTTGGAGGTCCAGGTGTAGGCATGCAACGTTTGGGGCCGCTAGGTTTCATGGTTTTGGAATTATAGAGGGGACAGTTGGACGGACGGACACTGTCTTTTATTATTATAAGAGAGAGAGATATATATATATATATATATATATATATATATATATATATGTATATATGTATATATATATATATGTATATATATATATATATATATATATATATATATATATATATATATATATATATATATATATATATATATATATATATATATATATATACATACAAAAAAAATAAAATAAATATATATATACACTAGCTTGGCTCGGCTCGCTGCGCTCGCCTCAACCAAGCGTCGATACTGAGGCACAGGCTTATTTTAGCTGAGGCTAATGACCGTACCTGAGTTGCTGTGTTGTCATGATTTTCACCAATCATAATACAAACAATTATTTTGCACAAATGTATTTGTTGTGTTTGTGATATTACATTTTTATAGGCAATTTAGGTTGAAGATTTAGGTTGAATGTTTTTTTTTCAAGAAAGAACCCCTCAGCACATACATAGGGGAGGGGTAGGTGCAGACTGGAAGTTTGGGACGATTACACCTCACCACCACGTAATTCAAAACACCTCACCACCAAGTAATTCAAAACACCGCACCACCACGTAATTCAAAACACCTCACCACCACGTAATTCAAAATACCTCACCACCAAGTAATTCAAAACACCTCACCACCATAAAACACGTAATAAAACACCTCACCACCACGAAATTAAAAACACCTCACCACCACGAAATTGAAAACACCTCACAGCCATCAAGCACGTAATAAAAACACCTCACCACAACGAAATTAAAAACACCTCACAGCCATAAAAGATGTAATAAAAACACCTCACAGCCATAAAACACGTCATAAAAACACCTCACCACAACGAAATTAAAAACACCTCACAGCCATAAAAGATGTAATAAAAACACCTCACAGCCATAAAACACGTAATAAAAACACCTCACCACCACAAAATTAAAAACACCTCACAGCCATAAAACACGTAATAAAAACACCTCACCACCACAAAATTAAAAACACCTCACAGCCATAAAACACGTAATAAAAACACCACACAGCCATAAAACACGTAATAAAAACACCTCACCACCACAAAATTAAAAACACCTCACAGCCATAAAACACGTAATAAAAACACCACACAGCCATAAAACACGTAATAAAAACACCTCACAGCCATAAAACACGTAATAAAAACACCTCACAGCCACGAAATTAAAAACACCACCACCACGTCATTTAAAAACACCTCACCACCAAGTAATTCAAAACACCTCACCACCACATAATTCAAAACACCTCATCACCAACTAATTCAAAACACCTCACCACCACCTAATTAAAAACACCTCACCACCACGTAATTATAAATACCTCACCACCACGTAATTCCAAACACCTCACCACAATGTGATTTAAAAACACCTCACCACCATGTGATATTAAAACACCTCACCACCACATAATTCAAAATACCTCACCACCACGTGATTCAAAACCACCACAATGTTATTAAAAACACTTCACAACCACGGAAACAAAAGTTTGAGGGAGTCGTTAAGTGACAACACAGACACTGCCCAGATGTGTAGATATATAGATAAATGACTGTACCCGAGTTGCCGTTTTGTCATGGTTTAAACCAATCATAATTCAAACAATTATTTTGCACAAATGTATTTGTAATATACGTGATATCATATTTTATAAACAATTGAAGTTGAAAAAAAAATTCTTTCCCCAAAATAATTACCCCAAAAAAAAGAAAAAAAAAAAGGAAATGTTTTCAAAAAAAATACCCTTAGGACATACTGACGGGAGAGATATGTGCATTCCAGAAGTTTGGTACGATTTCACAAAAGTTTGAGAAAGTAGTTCAGTGACAACACAGGACAACACAACACAACACAGGACAGACGCTGCACAGATATATATTGTTGCGAATATGGAATTTGGCCTCCATATCCGCTTGTAAATATTCCCCTATTTCCCCAATACTCCCCAACTATCCCCAATCCCCCATTCCCTAGTCCCATTGTCTGTAAACAACAATCAGTAGAGCCGACCTTCCCCTTATTCCCCCATTAAATGTCGTGCCCAGGTCCACCGCACCACACGTAGACAA